>NW_021477281.1:48541-153258 GCF_001605985.2 Dendrobium catenatum | reverse complement strand
TGTGGTTTTTTAATCCACACATTAGAATTATCCAATCTAGATGAAATAAATGGATTAATACTCTTTTCATTCTTCAATAAATCACTAAAACTGCTCCTTGAAGAAGAAGCCTCCTTGTCATTTGCTCTAGAGATAATAATTTAAAAAAGGAGATTTTGGTGTCTTTTCCAAAACCGAAATTACCTATTTCCCTTTACCTGACTCCAGCAAAGGCTTGTGTTTAGAAATCAAACCTCCCTCTTTGATGACAAGAGGAGATTCAAAAACTCGAAGATTGTGAGGGGTGATGCGTTTGAAGTAGAATCTACCTTTTGAATCCAACATAATTGGAATCATGGTAGAAAGAAAAGATTTGGTGTTCCGGTCATCCATGGATGACCGTCCACCTTCTTCCATCTCCAACATTGGCACCCAAAATCTTCAAATGCTCCTTCAAAATCCTCCTAATTTTGTGGAGCTTCTCTCTCTTCACTCTTGAGTCGTCCAGCTAAGGCGGTCACCCCTAGCTATGGTGTTAAGTATAAATTTTATACTATTTTATTATCTTTAAAATTTGTAAAGATGTGGTGTTTTAATTTATATTATGGAAGAAATGTTCAAGACAAGGAGAAAATTTTTAGAAGTGTTGAACTAGTGCCATAACGCTCCACTACTAGCATCATAGTGCCTATAATGCCTAAGTGCTAAAAGCTAGGATCAGTGTCATAGTGCTTCATAGCACTACAACATTTGAAATAAATGCTGCAACACTTGAGTTTGCATAATTTGAGCACTGAAGCATAGAACATTACAATGCTACAACTTTAGATAGCACATTCAAGGGCTATAACACTCAAATTTTGTAGTGCCAAGACAAAGAAGTTAACTAAAGATGGATCCATGTTGAATAAATCAAGTGACAGAACGATTCACCCAATAAACATCTTGTCAACATATTGCCATAGTGGAGCAAGCCTAGTAGTGCTAAGGCATTAGTTCATCTTATAATACCATAGTGCCACCATGTAAAATAGTGCAATGCCTAAACCCATTTCAATAATTAGTATAAATAATTTTTAGTTTGATGTTTTAAGGAGTTCAACC
This sequence comes from Dendrobium catenatum, assembly GCF_001605985.2. NCBI lineage: Eukaryota > Viridiplantae > Streptophyta > Magnoliopsida > Asparagales > Orchidaceae > Dendrobium > Dendrobium catenatum. The sequence goes on along the minus strand of NW_021477281.1, from coordinate 152,175 downwards.
AAAACATGGTGTGGAGGTATACTTTTTTTGTATTATGCCCTACTATCAAGTCTAAGGGACCAGGGAAGAGAAAGAGACTTTCTTTGAAGATCTTAGCATATCTTATTTTGAGAAACAAGAAATTTGGGGAAAGGAGTGTGGAAAGAATATCCTTAAAAAAAGTATGAACTAAAATTATGTCAGGGAAATAACATGCTTATTATATATTTTAAACAATATTATTGAACTAGTTACATATTTAGACCTGCTTGTATCATTTATTTTTATTTTAGTCTTTGAGAAAATTTTTAAATAAGAAGAACTACTTTGTTATTGATACAGTAGCTCGAAGATCTTTAATATCTAAGCTATTTGAGGAAACCTATGAATTTATCAAAAAAATTGCTATAACTAATTTATAGTGGCCTTCTAATAGGGTGAATCCTAAGAGAGTAGCTAGAGTTTATCAAATGCTTTATTAATTCTTACTACAAAGGTAGATGATATATCTAAAAAGTTAGATACTATTGGAGTTAGTTCAGGATCAGGATTACCTATGCATTTAAAAGAGCATGATTTGATTTTTGCTGGAGAGACTAATGTTCAAGGGATTGAGAATGTGAATATCATTGGAAGAGAAAATAATCCCTATTCTAATACTTACAATCTAGGTTAGAGGAACAACCCTAAATTTTGTTGGTATATAATAATGTTGGTGGTAATAATCAGTGGAATATAGATCAATCAAATAAAAATGAAAATTAGAATAATTTTTTGCAGCCAATAAAACCTAGACCTTTTTATCCTATAAGTACAAAATAGTCAATTCAGAGATACAAAGACACATTTGGAAGGGTTGTAATTAATTGGGAACTCAATTGCAAAGTCAAGATGTTTTAATTAAAATTTTTGAAAATCAATTAGGATAGCTTACACTCTCTATTAATAGAATATCCCTTGGTTCATTACTTAGTAAAATTAAAATTAATCAAAAGGAGAAAGCGAAGGATCATAATGTGGACCACTTGAATTGTAGTAGTGATGTAGCCTAGCCAAAATGATAAATCTAGGCAATTTTGACTAAAGGCTATAATTTTTGCTTTGATGGGAGAAAACCCAATTATGTTATGTGTTGTTATAAGTATTTTTTGTTTCTTTTAGTATTTGGTTCTATTTTATTTATCAGATGTGTGATTTCCTATTTTGTTTATTGTAATTGTCTATGTCATTGTTAAGTTCAATTTACATTTAATTAAACTTCCCACACATGCTTGAAGGTTGAAAATTGTTCCATACATAGCGCTTGCACTTTGGGTTTTTATTTAGCAAAGAATAGTAATTAAAAAATTTTAAAATTAAGAATAAAAATAAACATTAGGTGAATATTTGAATGAACAAAGTTCTTTAATTAATAATTGGAAAATCATAATGATTAACTACAAAAAATTATATAGTCATTATTTTATTTTGAACTTAAATGCTATAGAGTTAAAAAAGTGACAAATGAATTGAAGTATGTGTAGTTTAGTTTGGAGAAAGGGAACATGTAGATTAAACTTATGAAGATCACTATAAAACTAACTATGGATTTAGCAATCTTAATATATCCTTACAATAATTTATTTAGGATTGTTGGAAGGATAAAGGAAAAAAATAATACTCAAAATTATTAATATGTACTCCAAAGATTGAAAAAGTAAAAACATGAAAATTCAAAAGTTAAATTTGAAAAGTAAAAAGTTGAGTACATTAAAAAATGATATCTATTAAAGCTCAATTTCAAAAAGCATCCTAATACCTAAATCAAATAGGATAAGGTAAGTGAGTTAATACAAATGATAGTGCACTAATGAACATATAATTTAACTACAAGAACAATCAATCTATGAATAATATATTATTCATATCTAATATTAGAAGTAAAAACTTACACAAACACTTATAGTCGATAAGCATAATTCAAGTAGTAGCAAGGATGATTGATTAGACTAATTATTTATGATTATTCAAATTAACTTACAAACATGGATCATTCCAAATTATATCTTGAAAGTGAAATATTATTTACATTATAATATTTTTAAATTGATAATTTTTATTTAGGCTAATGAACTAATCAATAGGTAATTACACCATTTCCTGAGGACAATCAAAAGTCTAAGCTAGGAAAATTTTTTAAGTGTAAACTTTTTACTATTTTGTTATCTTAAAAATTAATGAAAATTTGGTGTTTTAGTTGATATTATATAGAAAATGTTCAAGAAAAAGAGAAAATTTTAACAAGTATTGAACCAGAACAACAATGCTCTAACAACCAACTCCATAGAATCTACAAAGCTTTAGTGCTAGATTAAGAAATCATAGTATTGGAACCTATGAAAAATGACAAATAATTAAGCACATCGGTAAAGATAAGTTCAACACAGTAGGATTAGAAATTAGTGCAAGAACTTGAGCTTAAAAAATTTGAGCACCAAAGTGTCGAGCTTTATAACATCACAATAATGAATAGCACATTCAAGCACCACAACACTCAACAATTGGGTAATCGTGGTGGAGCAGTTAACAAAATATGGAACAACACTAAATCAGCCAAATGATACACCAATTTAGCTAATATACATACCGAGTCAAGGAAACATATATAGCAGCAGAGAAAGGTTAGAAAGTGCTAAGGTGCTAGTTTATTTTATAGTGTTGCAGCACAACCATGTCAAATATTATGAAGCTTGAACCCTTTTTTGTACTTAGTATAAATAGTTTTAATTTTTTATTTTGAGGAGTTCTGCTAAAAAATAGTGTTGAGTTGTACTTTTATGTAGTACCTCCTAAGGGTTAAGTCTAAGGGAGTTTAAGGAAAAGGAAGTTTTTTTTAAAACATCTTAGCCTTTCTTGTTATTATCAATCATATTTTTGGAGGAGAAATGAGCATTAAAAGTATAATTATAATATTTGGGTGACATTTTACCTTACTTTTTAACATCTATCTTCTCTTTTATGCAAGAAATGAAAATGTATTTACTTTTTATCTTTATTATGCCTTGTTAATTTTTGAGTTTTGGGCTAATTTTGTGAACCCACTAAAAATAATCATGAAAACCATTATTCCTTGAAGGTAATAATAGATTTTTTTTTAATATCTCCCATTCTTAATTTAATGCATATAATGTCCATGTGTGTAGTTAATATATAGTGCCATATATTGCCTTAATAGAGAAATATTGGGACAAATAAGAGTATTAAAATGGAATGTTGGCATGCCTAGTCATAGGATGTTAAAACTTATAGGTTCTATTAAGATATTAGAATTTTAAGAAGGCTATAAACCACCCTTTTAACCTTTATAAGCTTGACGTAAATCTAGTGATGCAAATGCTCTGGTCCACATAAACGTTTAAGAGTGGCCTTAGGAAAGCTTTGTTATTTTACAATAATTAGTCCAAAATATTTTTATTTTCTAGTATCTCATTTATATTTTAGCTTTTTAATATAAGTGAAAAAATAAAAAATAAAAACCCTTTTCATTTAGTAGGATAAATCTTGCACATGTAGTAGGTTGTAGTAGTTTAATTGCAATCTACCATAACACTTCCTCATGGGATGGTCACTATTAATAACTTTTTTACTTGGTCGACACATATACTTATGTATCTAGTGGGAAATCTATATTAAAGAAAACTTAAGCACTAATTATCCCCAAGGCATATTCTATTTCATACACGCATTAAGTTAGCCATGACCCACTGTGGTACAACATTCCTTTATGGGAAATATTTTTAAATCATATTTGATTTTGTGGCAAGTCATTCTTTCCTATTTATGGAATTTCTATATTTTCTAGGTTTAGTTTTTATTCTTTTATCACACTGTTTATCAATTTTGTTTTCCACTAGAGATTTTTTTTTTCAATCAAGTATTTATGTGTAAGATTTGAATTTTAAGTAGGAAATTTGCATCTAAATTGCTTATCTTTCCATTAAAAGAGTATGATTTTATAGTAGGTATAAATTGGTTGAGTTTGAATTGTGCTCAAATGAATTATACCAAAAGAAAGAGGAATTATGTGACAATGAAAAGTGATCCCTTTCAAAAATATTAGGGCCATATTGTCATGTTAGATATTAGTTTTAAACATTGATAAGATTGAAAGAAAGGATATATGTGGGAAAAATAGCCTTTTGTACCCAACCTAAGACTTTTGAAATCATGGTTAGGCCTCTTAGTAGAATAAATGTGCCTGCTATTTATGGGTCTAATGAATAAGGCGTTTAAAGAATATTGGACTAGTTTATTATTATATTTATTGATGATATTATAGTTCATTTAAGAACTAAGTATGATCATGTGAGGCACATAATTTTAGTATGAAAAATATTGAGACAACATTAGTTGTATGCTAAATTCTCCATATCAGTGTTTTGGTAGAGGTCATTCACTTTTTTGGGTCATGTTCTTAGCAATGAAGGGATATCTATAGATCCAAATAGATATCAGACCTCAACCCTTATCTATTCTTGAGTGGAAATTTAAAAGAAGTTATTATGAATTTTTTATGAGTCTTGAGGTTGAGAAAACATAATGATGTTGTATGGTTTGTTGTAGTTACATTAACCAAGTTAGTTCACTTTCTATCAATTAGGCAAACTAGTTCAATAGAATGAAAATCATAATTGCATGTAAATGATATTTTTATACTATATAGAATTCCATGAGTTATTATTTCTAATTGTGATGGTAGATACACCTCAAAACTTTAGATGAGTTTTCAAGAAGGCTTGGAAACTAAATTAAATCTTAGTGCAACTTTTCACCAATAAATGGATGAGCAGTCTTAAAAGACTGTTCAAATATTCAAATATTTATTCTAACTTTATGTATTGGATTTTGGTGGAAGTTGGGAAATATATATCCCTATGATTGAGTTTGCAAATAATAATCATTTCAAGATAAGTGATGGCTTGGCTTTATATAAAGTATAATATAGTCAAAGGAGTAAAACACTATCATCCTTGATAGAGGTAGGTGAGAAAAGACTATTAGTCCTTCAGCTACTGATGATGTTACTGAGAACATATGATTGATCAAGAAAAAATTGAAAGGAGCTCAAAAAATAAAAAGTAATTATTATGATCCAAAGTAATAATTAGTTAAAAATTTAAATAAGGGATTTTTTATTTCTAAAGGTTATCTCTCTAAAGAATGTGAGTAGATTTAGCAAAAAAAAGGAAATTATAGCCTTTGAAATATTAGGCCTTTTGAGGTGTTTAGTATGGTTTGGAAGTCTACTTTTAGAGTATTCTTGCCATATTATATTTTGGTGGTACACAATATGTTTCATGTTTTTTAATGTTGTAAAAGGGATTTAGATTTAATTCAGTGAGTGGATTGATACATAATGTAATGAATATGGAACAACTAGAGAATATTCTAGTTTTTAATGTTATGAAACTAAGAAATAAGAAATTCTTGATGGTTAAAGTTTAATTGAAACATCAAACCAAAAGAGAAGCAACTTTGGAGAAAAAAGCTAACACGGCATAGCCCTTTGATAATTTATTTTAATTGTTGGGCATTAGAAATATAGTGGGAAATATTTGATTTAAGAAAGAAGAATGTAATGAGCGAGAATTTTGGAGCAGGTCTACTTATGTTAACTAATCAAAATTGGTAAGATTTATAAGTCTCTTCCTAATTCTGATAAACTCTATGTATATGAAACTATTTTTTTCTATTTCCTTCCAATCTATATACATAAATGGATTGAATTGAGTGAACTCTCTATTTGCATTTTGGCTTGAGTATGCTAAGACACTCTAATCAAGGTGTTATACTAGTGAACTCTTTATTTTGATGTTGAATAGGAGGTTGTGTAGCACCATTGTAGGTAGCATTATGGTCTTGTAGCCTTTTTTCATATTGTTGCACATTGGGAAGGACAGTGTCATGGTGTTAGTTTTAAAATATTATTTGTATACCACTAACTCAAAAACCCTCACCCTTTTACTTTAGTCAATGGAGAAGAGTAGAAATAGAAAATGGAAAAAGATGAAGGATAGGATATTGAGGAGCCTATAAGACATTTTTTTTTCTATTGATCTTATTTATGAAATCATTTAGCATAAGGTAGGCCATAATTCTTCTTCTCTAGATTTTAATTTTGACTTTTTTTTTCAGTAAATTTGGGGTTTAATGTAATTTTCTAAATTCTGGTAAAAGTTTCATCGCATAACATTAAATATTTTTTAGGATAGAATATAGATAGTAAGAATGCAAAACTTTACTAACTGGTTTAATTGCCATGTTTTCCTAAGCGTTGTTGTGAGTATATTGACCTCGATCTTAGAAACTATAATATAATAAATGTTTTAAATTTGAGTTGTCTACATTCCCTACGAATGATTTCTTGAATTATTATTATTAAGAAAGTATAAAAGTTATACCCACACATTATTGAATGTATTATGCATGTGTAAGTTCTATATATATTTTGTACCATCTTTCATATTCTGTATGCATGTTGATAATATGGTTTTCCTCTTACATAGTGAATCTTTGGGGAAAATGAGGCTTTATTTTTCAACTCTATTATATTTCATAAAGTACAAGTAGAGTTATAAGGGCATAAGCATATATGTATTTGAATTTGAAGTGTTGTTTGAATGGGAAGTGTCATCTGAATTGGAACTATTGCATAAATCAAATGTGTTTTTTGGGGTTCTATGAATAAGAAAGTCGGGATATATTATTGATGACATTTTTGTATGAGGTCAATTCCTTAAAATCATATTCTTTCAATCAAATTAAATCATTAAATTGAAATCCAATTTAAAAATCTAGGTCAAATTTAAAACTTAAAGCCCTTTAGATTTCTCCCATTTTTTGAGGGATTTCCAATTGACCCAAACCCTGGGTGAATGCTCAAAAATGATATTTGATCATTTGTATATTGATTAAGAAAGTCCTTAGAGTTTGCATAGCAACATTGGAGGCTTCCATGTTCTTCTAAACCCAAAAACACAGTATTTCCCAAGCCTACAAAACTTTTAAATATTTATACCTCATGCCACTTGACCTGGCAACTTAATACAAACTTCCTTTGTAAGCTTTGAAAATCCATTAAAATTATTCATAATTATAATTATATCAATTTGAACTCTCTTAAACCTTTGGAGGACCAAGGTTGAACATGTTTGACCAACAAACCCTTAGCACCTAAATACCCTAAAATTTAACTTTTGAATAAACCTTCATAGCATAAAAATTCCATGCGCCATCAACACTTCCAACAAATTCTAAATTACATTTAGAGTTAATTTAACTTAAGACCACACCCTTGTCAAGCTTGGTTGACTAAGTCAACCTAGGTTGCCACATGGGCTCTAGCTTTAAGGATGAGTTATTTACCTCTTATTTGATAGCCCCCTTAAATTGGGAATTGGATATGTTTGAGGTGGCAATGAATTCGAATTATTCTATCATTTTATCTCTCTTATAAATACCCTCTTATTTTGTGATGTATGGAATGAATTTTTTTATTGCATTACCTTCCTAATGCTACTCTTAGTCTCCATATACCTTCCCAAGCATCAAAATCTATTGGGTGGAGAGATCCAAGGGTTGCAAACCATCAAGGAAGATCATGATAAGCTTCCAAGGAGTCCAAGGTCACCTAAATACAAACATCTTGATCTATAATTTCAATAAATTTATTATCTTTTTTCATAAAGCCCCCAAATGTCATTCAATAGGGTAAAATAGCTAAGAATTCTTGACCAAAATTTTATTCAATTTGGTCCAATAAATAAAAAAGTTTAAACACTTATTCTAATTAGTTAAAATTTAGACAAAATAAATTTATTTAATATGTGCCATCTAATCTCGTGTGTATTAGATCGGACGACCCATATCTGGTAGGTTGACACAATCTATGTAATTAGATCAAATGGTGAGATGCAACATGGGTCCTTCTAGCTTGATCATAGCAGTCTATGTGAAACTATATGGATCAAAATATATAAGGTAGTGCAACGCTGATGTGGTTAAATTGATGACTACCACCATTCAGTTGTGGCCAGTCATACATTGACACATTTCCTCATGTGAGGATGATGTGACGTGATGTCGGTGGTGGCATGGTGGTGGGGAAAAGGGCTTAGTTATTTATTTAATGCATAAATTTACTACACTTGAAAAATTCACCAAAAATCATACACTTATTCAAAATTGCATATAATAGCTATATGGAACCACCATGTGTAGGGCTCCAATTTAAAAATAACATTAAATCAATTTTTTAGTGGATAAGGAGTAATTTTGATTTGCTTATCCATTATTATTTGAGAAATTCACCTTATATACTAATCGATTTGATATCAAACTTGGCTAGGAAATATTAGGGCATGTCCCTGACCTAACATAATTTTTCTAGGTTTTTTCGTGAGTAAATATGCATTAATTAGATTTTCAAGGGTATGGATAATTTCTTGTCCAAGAATGTTTGAAATTTATAAATCACACTCTCTAAAATAGTGGTTTAAGATTTTTTATCATATGTTAGCTTAATATACTAGGGTTAGTTTTTTATTGATTTCAACCTCATTCATAGTCTAGATTTCCTATAATCAAATTTCTAAAGTATAGATGCATTTATTTAAAAAAATTAGTTTTTAACCTGAGGAGGAATTTTATGACTTGACACTTCATAGGTTTGATCTCTAGGTCTTAACTAAGCTAGGATTAAAATTTTAAGAACTTTGGAGTTCGTTTGGTCTGTTTATTAATGAACTTTATTTCACATTGCATAAATGACTTTAATGTTTTTTTATAAATTAAGTTCTTTTTTTATTTTAAAAAATAAAATATGAAAAAAGAAGTTTTAATAAATTATCAAAAAGTTAATCTAAATGAAAAAATTATGAAATAGATTGCATTCAACCTTAAATTTAAAGATCATTAAAGGGAAAATAGCCCCTTTAGGAACTAAAAAAGAGGAGTAATTAAAATTTTAAGAAAATTAATTAAATTAATAAATAAAATAATTAAAAGTTTAAATTAATTCACAAATGACTTTAAACTCTTGTAATCATCTAAAGAGGTTATTCCATACCTCTAGTCATGATTTCAAGTTGTTTGAAATTCAAATTAAAATTATAAAATTAAATTAAATGAATATGATAAAATGGATTAATTTAAATAAACATGTTTAAAATTCAAGGCTTTATTTATTTGCGACATCTCTTAGGAGATAGAAACTACATTAGATTTGAAAAGCATTTGAATTTTGTTGTAATTCGAGAGCCCAAGTTTGTGTTTTTATGATCATAAATTTTATTGAATTGAATTTAATTTCTCCTATATTTTTTATTATTGCATATGTCTTTCAATGTGAACTAACATTACAGGATTAGTAAACACCAAGCACCACCAAAAGATAAACAATGCAAACACACAGAGGGATTGCAAATGATTTTTTTTTAACTTTTCTTAAAATCATACTGTTAGATGTTGATTGTATTGTACGATTTATAGAAATAGAAATTAGTAAAAACATTTTATTTAACAATTTGTTTAAACTTAACTAATCGAATAGTATGAACATCATATCATCCAGAATAATAAGTTGAATAAAAAATCTAATATCAATTAAATTAGGCAATAATTTGAATTTTAAATCTTGTTCTTTTTGTACAATAAGAATTTGATCATATTGTATGTTACTTTAACATTGCATAATTTAATCCTATGATTGATCAATTGAATTTGGGTTAATTTTGATTTTAGATCATATTGGATGATTGAGAGAGACTATATTTGGTCATTGTGGGATTCATCCTAGATGAATTATTATTCAGTTGAAAATATCATACTGTACTACTATTCATCCAAACAATATGATTGGTGAAGAATTGAATTCATCGTAATATACTAATTGATAAAAGTACAATACTAACATGAAATAATTGAACTGATCGTACTACACTAACTAGTAACCATATTGGACTAACAAGTAAAAGTTTAATTAATCTTATTGTACAATCTTTAAATCATATTGAATGAAAAGATATGACAAAATTGAATAATTAAGGTTTTTGGAAGTCCATTAGATAAAATTTCTTATTATACTTTCTAAGAGTCTTTTTGGTAGTCATTGTGATGTGTCTATTGTGAAAAAATATTAAAGAGAAATCCTAGATTTATGAGAGAAAGGGCAAAGTTTGTGAGAGGGGGAGAATAACCTTGTGGGATTCAAGTGAGTGTGAGAGGTATTTTCAAACAGTTGCTCCAGTGAACTTGCACCAGAATTCCTCTAAGAGACATGATTTTTCTTGAGGGAAGCTTTAGGATGAAGATCGCTTTGGTGAAATAGGACCCAACTACTCCACTGCACCATTGGTGAAAGGGATTTGGCTACTCCATCACACTAGGTTGGTGAAAAGAATTCAGGCTTCTTAGCCTCAATAGAAGGGTGACAGTGATCTTGGTACTCTACCTTAATAAGATTTTAAAAACAATTTTAGTTTCTCTGTCGCACTATGATTAAAATGATTTTATAAGTTCTTCTCCACATTGTTGTACGAGCTAAAGGAGATTTATGAAAGGATTAGTACAAAACTCAGAGAGGACTCTAAGGAGGGGATGTAGGTTATGTTTTGACAGAAGCACTATAAAATTTCTACTATGCTCATTTTTTTTTGCATTTTTAATTTTGTGCATATTATCTTCTTACAAATCCAGATTGAAAACTGTTGTGATTATTTTGGATTTAATTTTTGTGATCAAGCATAAATAAATAATCATAAAATCAAAGGAAGAAAAATATTTTTTTTGTTCATTTTCTACAAGAAAAAAAAATACAAATGTTAATTGGTTGCTTGTTGTTTGCTTTCGCTTGTGTATTTGGTTAAAATTTTTCAAATGTATGTTTTAGAGAAGGAAATATTCTTAAAACACCAATTCTCTCCCCTCCTGGTGTGACTTAAGCAGTTCAATTATGTTTAATAACCTTATTTGAACTTTTCACTGGTATCAGAGCGCGTCTTAGAACAAGTGATTTAAAAAATTTTGAAAATAGTTCCATAACATATTTTGAGAAAAGGTAAATCTTGAAGGGTTACTCAATAACTCGTCAATCGTTATTCAATAATATTCCATTTGAACTTTCAAAAATATGAATGTCAACCTTTTTATAGTCTATTGATTTTAGAATGTGACACATGATTCAATATGGTTATTCTTTACAATCACATATAGTTAATGGCATAAAATTAGATATTTAATTCACTTAATGGTGTTTAGAAGATTTAGACTTAGCACAACTTAATGCAAGATGCTTGAATTATTATTTTTGTTTACTTAAATCTGAGGATTACATGAAAGTTTCTACTTGTACAGTTGAAATGGATGCTTGGGATAAACTGTGCATCACTTATGAAGGAACTTATGAAGGTACCAATGTAGTCAAATAATACTATTTAAACCTTTACTGTATGAATATGAACTCTTCCACATTAAACTTAAAGAATTAATTTCTGACATGCATACTAGGTTCAAAAAAATAGTCACATCTTAGCATGCTCTATGAAGAAAATTATCAAACTCCAAAAAGGTTAAAAAAATCTTTATTATTTGTCTAATATTTTTGATGCAAAAGACATTGCTATTTTTGAATCAAAATAATTAATATTCTATTATTATGACTTGAGTTCACAAGTTGATGTTCAGATGATAACAAATATTATGGCTCACATATTTATGTATCCTATTATTTTTATTATAAACTTGCTTGTGAGTATACTAACATTTCAAGAATATCATGTACCATCTAATGAAAATCTTAAAATTAGGTAGAATAAGGTTATACTGTAAAGAGTTTGTAATATTCATTGATTTAATTTTGATTTTTTGTGTCAAGTCTTATAACGGTCTTTGCTAACTTGGTGTCCATGCATATTCACACTCAAGGGAGTGAGATCTAGTTAATACAAGAAGTTTAAGTTTTGAACTAATCGTACTGGACAATTTAGATCATCCAGGACAATCAGCTCAATGAATTAATTGTACAGGACAATTTTGATCATCCAAGACAATCCTTTATGATCTTACAAAATTTCTTCCAATTATAATTTAGGCTAGGATTTATGATTTAAATTTTGTTCTAATCATGCCGGATGATATAGATCATCTTGGACAATCAAAGCCAATCATGCCTAAATTGATCATGTGATTAGGGGACTAATTATGGATAAATTATTCAATCATATGATATTGAATGATCTTTATATTGTATTGGATGATGTTTGCTGACATATTTAATTTTTCTAAATCATCTAAGACTAAATATCATAATTTTTCTTCTAATCATCCAGGATGATCCACAATATTGTACTGGAAGATCTATACAAATTTGAAGTGATCATCCAGGACTATCCTTAGATTGTTCAGGACTATCATGTCAAATTTTACACATCATCCTAGACAGTCCTGCAACCATACTAGACGATCTTTACTGCCAATATTGATTTTTGAAGCCCTTTATTTAATCACGCCATATTGGATGATATTGTGATCATCCTGGATGATCTTTACGACCAGACCTTAATCTTTATCTAGGCACTTGGAAAGTGTCTTTAGAAGCCATTATATCTTCATTCTTCTGGAGAAAACTTAAAGAGAGAATATGAAAGGGAGAGAGGAAAGGGTAGAGTTTGAGAGAGAAGATCCTTGGAGGGGTTTCAAGGGAGTGTAGAGGGGGGTTCACATGGATTCTCCGGTAAGCTTGCACCTTGGTACCATCGGATTCAAGGTTTTTCTTAAGGGATGTTTTAGGAAAAAGAATATCTCTTTGATGTTAAAGGACATGGCTACTCCATCGCACCAGGAAAAGTGGAAGTGATTTTGTAAGGCTTCTCCGCCTAGTTATGGGTGATAAAGGAGAGTCACTAAAAGTTTAGTACAATACTTGGAGGGTGCCTCCTAGGAGTGGATGTAGGTCAGGTTTGACCAAATTACTATAAATATGATGTGTTCTTTCTAATTATCTTATACGCTTTATTTTTACTATGATTAACTACTTAAGTGATATCTCTGATTAATCTTTTAATTATTGATTTATTTCTTTTTTGTTGTAAGATATAAAAATATTTTTCTTTAGTTAAAGAAGTTTTTAAAAATCCAATTCACCCCCCTCTTGGTTAACCTCGAGACTTGCTCTTTAGGGTTTAACACACCTCATGATCTTTGAAGTGGTATTAGAGTGGGATTCATAAATTAAGTTTTTGAAAACTTTTGAATTTTGATCAATAGCTAATTTTTTTAATCATAATATTATATAAGGATATTCAATCACCTAATTACCTTTATTTTAAAGTACTACTTTTGATTTTTGGAAAATTTACATGTCTACATTCTTGCAATCAATTGACTATCAAATGTAACACATGATTCTAACTGTTTATTATGTACCGTCATGTGTCTAGATGGAATTAAAATTGATATTACTTTTAATTAATGGAGTAGGGTAGAATAAATTAATGCTCAATTGAATGCTAAATGTTTTTACTATTTTTTTTGTGCTTTAAATTTTGAATATTATATGTTAATATCGACATGCACTACTCGTAAAAAAATTTGGGACAAATTATATACTACATACAAAGGTACTATTGAAGTCAAGCAATCCAAATTGAATATTTTAATACATGATTATGAACTATTTTGCATGAATCCTTATGAGATTATACTAGGCATGTATACCAGGTTTACTCAAATAGTGACATCATTACATGCCTTAGGAAAAGAATTTTCAAACTCTAAAAAAGTCATTAAAATTCTACATTATCTGCTTGATATGTTTGATGCCAAAGTTGTAACAATTTACGAATCAAAAAATTTGAATGAATATTCTATTGATAATTTGTTTGGCTTACTCATTGCCTACAAGAAAAGTTTGGATTAAAGACTTTTGGATGTAGGTGAAATAATAGTGCTAAAAACTAAATACTTGGAAAAAAAGTGGCTTAAAATATGATGAAAGTGTTATGTTTATAAGCAAATTTGAAACAATACTAAAGCACAAGCATCAACATCAATAAAAGCGGAATAAAGGCAAAAATGGTAAGAATGATAAGATTTCCTTTAATGTTATCTATTTTGGATATAGAAAATCTAGACATATGAAAAATCAGTATCCTAATTTTAAAACTCTTACTGCAAAGGAAAGGGTAAAGCTAAGAAAATTATAAAAATGACAAATAATGAAAAGCAAAAAATCTCCTTGGCAGACCTAGCCTCTAAATCATCAGACTAGAAGAAAAATGATATTTAAAGCCTTGTTTGTGTGTTTAGTTATTTTGTGTATGGATGTATGTTTTTATTCATTGTGTTTTTGTTTATTTTCTATATTTTCTTTAGTTTTTTTTTTCTTCTTAGTATTTTTTTTGTTTCTTTAAAAGTTCTAATTAGTCTTTGCATTTTTTTTATGAAGTTTTCTTTGATCAACACAAATGTATCACTTTTTCACACATTAGAAAATTAAATCTTTTCAAAAAACATTACCTCTTTTTATTTTTAAATTTTTACATAAGTTGTGGTTAACGTCTTTAAAAATAATCAAAAGAAGGAAAGTCATGATTTTTTCTCTCTATCTCATTTCTTATTGAGGCTATTTTACTTTTGATTCAAAATCTTCATTAAATTATAAATTGGATTTTGAAATTGAACTTTTTTTCATCTCCCTACATATTTTCTATCTCTTAGGGATCTTTTTGAATTTATTGAATCAACCTAATTATTTTCTTAATCAAGCAGTTCATTTTTGTCAATAGAATGAGTTTTCTTTAGTTTTTAAAATTACAGAAAGGAAGAATATTTGTTGAAAATAGAAGAGTTACAAAATGAGCTCAAAGCTGAGAAGATGAATAATGAAACCAAATATGAAAAGATATACAAAGTGTATCAAAAATCAAAAGATGCACAATGATGCCAAATATGAAAAGATACACAAAGTATATTAAAAATAAAAAGATGCACAAAGTGCGCCAAAAACTAATAAAGAGGCACAAAATGAGCCCACAATAAGTTAGTTTACCTTTATTGTATTTCTTAATTCTTAAGAAAACCCTTTTATCTATTGATATTTTCGATTTGAGTTTGAAAATCATGATTCTTGATTCACCAATTTTTGCATTCATATTCTGTTAGATATATCTCATGAAAGAAGTTTTGAAAAGATAATTGTTTCCTTCTCTATTTTGTTCCTTGATTTAGATTGTTCTTCAAAAGTTTTTTATCCTTTAAAGGATGGTGAGCTTAGATTAACAATATCTAATTCTCCAACCTTTCTAAGATGTGTTGTCAATGCATGCCTTACTAAGTTTTTGAATAAAATTAAGAGCTAACTTTCTCATTTTAAGAAAATTTAAAATTTCAAAATGATTCATTTAAAAACATCTTCTTCAACAGATTAGTGTTCATTTGCTTTTGGTTCATCTATTTATACTATTTTTTTATATTATTTTTGTCAAAGAAGGAGAATGTACTATTACTTTTTTTTTTATATCTATTTTAATTTATCTTTTTATTTAGTTATTTATTTTTTTATCAATGTTATTTTAAAATAAAAAAAAAGAAGGAAAGTTTCTATTTTCACCTATTTTTAAATTTTTCTCTTAGTGAGGGGGAGATTATGAGAAAATACTTTTTGTTTGCAATATTAACTAGTAATATTTGTCAATATAAAAAAGGGGGAGATTATTGTAGCTCGAGCTCACAAGTTGATGTTTATAGATAACAAATATTATGTCTCACATATTTATGTCTACTAATATTTTATTATATACTTGCTTGTGTGTACAATAATATTTTAGGAACACCATACACCATCCAATGAAGAATTAGAGCTCAAGATTGGGTAGAATAAGGTTATGCTGTAAAGAGACTATAATATTTATTGTTATATTTTTTATTTCTTGATTCAAGTCAGTAAAAGTGTTTGCTATCTTGGTGTCCATGCATATTCACACTCAATAGAGTGAGATCTAGTCAAAACTAGAAGTTTAAGTTTTAAACCAATCATATTAGACGATTTAGATCATCCAGGACGATCAACTCATTTAACTAATTGTACTAGATTGTTTCAATCATCCAGGATGATACTTTATGATGTTACAAAATAGCCACCAATAATAATTTAGGCAATGATTTAATATTAAAATTTTATTCTAATCATCTTTGATGATCTAGATCATCTTGCATGATCAATGCCAATCATGCCTAAATTGATCATGTGATTAGGAGACTAATTATTATTAAATTGTTCAATCAGATTATCCTGGATGATCTATATATCATACTGGATGATATTTACTGATATATTTAATTTTCTTAGATGTGGGGGACAAAGGAGAGTCACTAAAGGTTTAGGGTGCCTCTGAGGAGTGGATGTAGGTCAGGTTGGACCAAACCACTATAAATCTTGTGTTCTTGCTAATAATCTTCTACACTTTTTTTTTTTACTATGATTAACTATTTGGGTGAAATATTTGATTTGTATTTTTATTATTTATTTAATTTGTTTATGTTTAACTACACTTTCTATTTGGGTGAAAGATTTTTCTTTTAATTAAAGAATTTTTTAAATATCCAATTCACCCCCCCCCCCTCTTGTTTAGCTTTAGGACTAGTTTTTTATGGTTTAATAACTCTCATGAACTTTCATATATTATATTGGCAATTTATTGGGCTCTCTTAGTGCTTATAAGTAAAATATGAACCAAAGATTATAGGATGCATATGACAAGCAAAAGAAGAAAACCATAGAATAGAAGGATAGTGACTTAGATATATATAGATTTGGATTAAATGAAGATGGTGACATAGCCCTAATATTGAGCCAATTCAAGAGCTTCTTGATGTGCAAGAATAAGAGTCACCTCATTAGGAGCAAAGGTAAGAATACTAAAAGCAATAAATTTTCTTCTGAAGTTATTTTCTTTAGGTGTAGGAAACCTAGAGATTTGTGGTCCACATATCTCAATCTTGAGGCACCCTATGAAGGAAAGGATTGAGGATAAGCCTCTTACAAAAAAGGAAAAGTAAAAATTATAAAAAGTTATTAGGGAAAACTTAGCATCTGACTCATTAGAATAAGAAACATATGAGATAACAAATCGATGCTTAATGGAAAATGACATAAATGTGAACTTTGATCAAAATGAGGTATGCGAGCTTACCGAAGATGAACTTATTCAAATTTTAGAACAAATACCTGATTCATATAGGAAGCTAGGAAAATAACATACTATAATGAAAAAGGATTTTTTCAACTTTGAAAGAATAGTATGATAGTTTAATTAATGAGCACTCTACTTTAAAGTTAAACATATCACACTAGATAAAGAGCATTCATCCCTACTAAATGAATTTGATGCATTGAATAGAAGTCAAATTGAATTATCATGATCATATGAATCCTTAATAAGTGAGCATATTAAAATAGAAGAACCATTTCAAGAATTAAAATCACTTGTAGTAGAATTGGAAAGAAAAGAAAGCATGAAATAGTAGTAGAACTAGGGGTTGATAAAAGTGCTAATGATTACCTACTTAAAATATTTAGTGCACTTGAATAGTACACACATGAGCCTTTTCACACACAACCACAACCTTGGATAAAGCATACCTTATATATCCTTAGGAAGAAGCACTTTCCCCCATAGAGGTTAGTGAACCTTTTCCAGGGGTTAGGTGCTACTATTGTGGCATGCTAGGACACCTAACCCAAAAATTGAACCCTACACTTAGATCACACCTAGTATGGAGGCCCAAAGTAGCTTCACAAGATGGTATTTATACACTTAAGTATAAGGTAGGATCCAATCCCACTTGGGTTCCAAAAATTTATATTTGATTAAGTGTGTAGGTGTGCTATGACAAGAGGTCCAGTGAGAGCAAAGAGAACCTAGATAGTAGAAACATCACTAAACTGAAGATCTGAAACACTTAATGCTACTTGAGACCATGAATAAATATAAAGCAACATCAAGAGATTGTACTACTAGAAAGGTAGTATGTTTAGGTATTATTTGTAAAATTTGATGTAATATCTATGTTAAAATATTTTATAGAAGGATGTATAAATTCTTTTAAGCATTTTTAATTATGATAAAATCATTATTATTAAACTTATTTTTACAAAGCATTCAAAAATAGAAAATGATAAATTATACAAATAACTACTAAATTGATGTGAACTACATTGATAATTATTATTTTACAAAATGATTTTCTATTTTTTATAGTTATGTTTCAAAATGATTTTTGAAAATGAAAATTATTGTTTTTAAAAAAAATTTAATAAAAGATGATTATGTTTAAAAAAATGAATTTTTGAGTGATGTGGTCTAAAAATATTTAAATTGGATTTGTGATATTTTGATGATTACACATAAGTGAAATTATTGGGAAAATAGTGGAACATGTGAAAAGTTGAACATCTTTATTTTGGAGGAAAATAGAATATTTAAAATTCTATAATACATAGAGACAATGTAGCTAAGGAGAGTGATAGAATTATTATATGATGATATTGGACTTTAAATTGGAAGTGATATTTACCAAACCCCTAATTTATAACACATTTAGCACACTTAACATTAGGCAAGTTATCATTGACATACATTTTTTTATTTATTTGTATTCTTTTTATATTTTATACTTGATTATACATTTTAGTGTTTATGTGCAAGTACTTTCAATTGCATACTTTTATGATTTTTCTTTCTTTCTCTTTGTTTATTTGTTCTTCTATGTTTTTTGTTTTAGTTATTTGTTTTTCATGCTTTGTAGTATATTTTTCTTCCTTATTATGTGCATGTTTCTTCAATTTATTTGTAGTGTTATTTTATATTGGTTGTACCTTTATTTTCATTTGTGCTTGTAAATGCCTTGCATTTGTTTATATTATTTTGTACATGTAAAATTAGAAAGAAAATAAAAACAAAAATATAACTCTCTAGTTTTTAAAGAGATCACTTAGTAAGAGGGAGAACATAGGAGAAAAATAAAATTAACTTGTAATTTAACCAATAATCTCTGCCATCATAAAAAAGATAGAGATTGTTACAATCCGAGATCTTGAGTTTATTTTTTATGATAAAAAATATTATATGATTGTATTTAGTTTCTCCTATAATTTATTATTGTACTTATTTTTTTGAATACTAATATTCTAGGTTCAACATACACCAAGCACGACTGGAAGATCCAAACTTAAGATTGGGGAGTGTATGTTTAATAACTTTTTTTAAAGAGAGACTGTAATCTTCATTTTTCTTGAGTCATTAATTTATCAAGGTGTATGTTTACTTAACAAACGTGTACACACACAAAGGGGAGTGTAAATGAAAATATTTTAATTTCCTTAAAAATCATACTATATGATGTTGATCATACTATACAATATGTAAAAATAGAAATTAGTTAAAATACTTTATTTAACTAAAAAAATATTTAAAACAAGATCATACAGTATGGAAACGACATTGTACTAGACGATCGGTTATAATCCAAAACCCCACTATTAATTAAATCAGACTATAATTTGAATTTTTAATTTTGTTCTATTCATATTGTATAATGCTTTAAACATTACCTAATTTAATCTAGTGATTAATTAATAAAATCTAGGTTAATTATGATTTTAGATCGTACTAGATGATCGATAGAGATGATATTTGTTCATCTTGGGATTCATCTTACATGAACTACAATTTGGTTGAACTAATCTTACTGTGCCACTGTTCATTTATACAATATGATTAGTGAAAAAATTGAGTTGATCGTACTGAACTAGCTGATAGTTATACAATATTAATAGGCAAGAATTAAACTTATCATATTGTACTAAATAGTAATTCTACAATACTAAGAGGTCAAAATATAACTAATTATACTATATGATTGAATTGAATATTTAGGAAATTTAGAAGCCCATTATATGAACTTTCTTATTATACTTTGTAAGTGTCTTTTAGCAGTCATTGGAGTGTGTCTTCTATGAAAAAGAGTTGAAGAGATAGCATAGAGCTTGTTAGAGTAAGGGAGAAGTTTGTGAGGGTGGGAGAATATCTTAGTGGGATTCAAGGGAGTGTATGGGAGTGAGTTCCTCCATTCATCAAGATTTTTCTTGAGGGAACTTTAGGAGGAGGAATTCTTTGGTGATAAAGGACCCGGCTACTCTACTGAACTATTAGGAAAAGAGATTTGACTTCTCTACCATAGTGGATTGTTGAAATGGATTTGGGCTTCTCTGCCTCACCAAGAGGGTGAAAGGGATTCAGGTTCTATGCCTCATTAGGATGGTGAATAAAGATTTTGACCTCTCTGTTGTACTATGGAAGGGTGAAAGTGATTTTATAATGGCTTAGCTACCTTGTTATAGGAGAAAAAGGATAATCACTAAGGGATTCATACAATACTCAAAGAAGAGGACTACGAGGAATGGATATATGAAAGATTTGATCGAACTATTATAAAATTTATGGTTGTAACTGTTTCTTTTTATTTACAATTTTTGGCATATTTTAATTTCCTACATATTATCTTCTTACAAATTTGGATTGAAAACATTGTGATTATTTTGGATTTAACTTTTGTGAACAAGAAAAATAAAAAAATTAAAAATTAAAAGAAGAAAATATATTTTTGTTCATTTTTCTACAAGCTAAAAAATTAAATGTTATTTGGTTGTTTGTTGTTTGCTTCTGCTTACATATTTTGTTAAAATGTTCAAAGATAAGTCTTGAAAAAGAAAAGTTTTAAAATACAAATTCATACCCCTCTTGGTGTGCCTTGGGCAATTCAACTAAGTTTAGCAACCTTATTTGACTTTCAACTTTGATAATAAATACCATCAAATTTATTTGAGCTTATTAGTTAACAATGTTCTTTAAAATATATTAAATAACTAAATAAAATAAAAAAATATTCTATACAATCTCTCTATCCTATTTGGAGGAATAAATGCATTACAATTATGAGCCTTAGAACTTCTTAATTAATAACTTCTACATCTTATAGTTTTTAATTATCAAGGAATTTTTAAAATTAAAATTAAGATAATTTAAACAAATAAAAACATTCTTAAAAGCTAATCATAAGACATTAAAACAACAAAATTAAATTAAAATTAAATATCTTGACCTTAAAAAAATAAAAAATAAAATGATAGACAACTTTAAATAATTAAATCCCAGGATCGATCCAAAACACACAACCTTTACATACACTCGAAATGATTTCCTAGGATAATTAACTCCAGCCTAGGTTAGGCAATTGGTTTACTTTTATTTGGAGTACCTTCCTGGAGCGTATTCTTTTTTGGTGTGTTTATCTTCTATACTTTAGATGTCATACTAATAAATGTTACACACCATACTTTAGAAGTCATGCATATGTGAGTTATATTCCTTAATTAAAATTAAAATTATTTTCCAGTAAAGAGCAAAGTAGAATATACCTATCTTAAATGTAAAATAAAGAAATTTAAATGTAAAATCTTATGTTTTAAAACAAGATGAGTTAACATATAAAGAGTTGTAATAGTTTTAAAAAATTTGTTTATAACACTTGTAGTTCTGAAAGGTAATATTTTCTCTTCCTTAATAAACTTTCTCTTTTGGAATTCTATAGAATATATAGGAGCTAGAATATTTAAAGATTAAAGTAAATAATCATGTTTAAATCTATATTGTACATGTGTAGAAATCTAAGCCTACATGGTGGAGCATGGCACCTTACTTTTAGTAGACCCTAGGTTCTATTTTATATTAAAACTGAATCAATAAAATTTTTATTTGTATTATTTCATAAATCATATATGGGAATTGCACTTTATACGTTCATATGTATATTAAAGAGTCTCTATTAAATGTTAAACTGAAAATCTAGATTACTTTAACATAGAGTCATCCTATCTTGTATATAAAAGTTGATTGATTGCTTTTAGGAAGTTAGCTGGCACCCCAATCCAGAAAGGCATAAGTCCATTATATACACATCACTTTAATCTCCTTCTTGAGAGGATTATTAAAATCTGAAATAAATTTTAAATATCAATCAAAATTTAGTAAATCATTAGGATTTTTAATATCAAGCTTCATAAATTTTAAAAGTTTAGTTCCTACATTATCTAGAGTTTTTTCTTTAAAATATAATTAACTATAACGCTTTCCCTTATAGGGAGTCTAGAACCCAACAAAAAAATAAATCCTATCTTAGTTCTCTAAGGTAGGGAGAATCCTGGATGCAAACATATATATTTATACATTGGTTTTTACATTAATATTCAGAATGATTGGTGAATGGTTATTTTACCTTTTAAGATGAATTAAAATTATCTTATGCTAAGTTTGAATATGAAAGTAAATGGTTTCTATTTTCAAATTGATAGTCGAACATTAGTTTATACTTCGAGGCAATAGATGTTAGTTCTGCCAATTTGAGAAAAGAAGAACTAAAGTAAATATTGTGAAATATTTATTTTTTCACATATATATATAGTACACTCTACATTCATTCACATATAATTTTGCTCTGTTATGGAAATAAGGCCCATTCCATTACAGTGCAAGTAAGTAATATTATATTTTAGCATAAGTGAAATTTTTATGTGTTGTTCATATGTTACGGTAATCATATATAAATATTTACTTAAATTTTTTCTAACTACGCATTATGTTATTTTATTAGTCTTGCATAAAATAAACAAATTTAAACTTTTAAATTCTTAAGTAGTTTGGGTTGCCTACTAAGTATTTATATGCTCACTTTGTTTTTTTATGCATCATTTCAGAAAGAAATAAACCTAATGGACAGGTAGTTTTGATAAGTCCTAGTCCTTCAAAAATTTTGGTTTTTTGAAGTATTCTTTTTATAATCCAGATAAATTTTTTATATTGTTGGAACTTACTTGTTGTATGATGGATGATAAGACTAAATAGGAAATAGGTTCAATTTCTCCCATTAGATTCTAAGGCACCACATATCATAGGTTATTTATCAAAAGGATGTTCAATGATAGTAACCTTTAAAGAAGATGTAAACAAAACTCTACCAAGGATTTTGTAATATCTGAAGTGATTTGTTAGAACATTATTTGATGATGTTAACTTGTATGGAAGAGGTTGGAACAAATCCACTAATGTTAAACTATCATATATTATTTATTAAAGCATTGTCCAATTATATTAACCTGTGGAAAAAGTCAAATCAAATATCTCTTGCATTGATTAAACTTTGATTAATAGGGAGAGAATGTTGCATGTATCCCAAATCCAGGTGAAATTTATTTATCTTTAAACTGCTACTTCTTTTTGAGGTTATGATTGTTCCTTTGCCCAAGGAGTATAAGTAAAGTTAAGGATTAATTAGAATTAAGGATTTACTTGAAGATTTCTATATTCTCTTTATTTGTAGAAAACTTATGAAAAAGAGAATATCTTATATTTTTATTTAAAGAACTCACATAATATAACTATGCTTAGGATGTTAACATTAATATCTATTTGAAATTTTAGTTAAGGTTTCCCTTAGTCCTACTCTACTTCTTATGAAACTAATGCAATAATAATTTATAGCTGAGAAGATAGGCATAAAATGATGCCCATTTGGTTTTATAAGTGAGGTTGTCCTAAAAAATTAAAATACTTATTTCAGAAGTAATAAAATAGTTCATGGTAAAGAGATTACAACATTACAAACATAACTAAGGCATTGACATGAGTAATCTTTTGAAGTTGTAACTAAGGCTATCCTTAACCAAGATTCATTCCCACATATAGTACCAAACTATTACGAGTTAGAACTATCAGGTAGTATAGAGATAGAGATTTTAACTTCCTAACTTTATGTGAATATCCAAAAAAATACATAGATAAAAGATGAGGGCACAAATCAAAAGGTTCATCATATTTTCTTATGTGTAAAACAAAAACAAAAAAAGAAAAAAATCATGGGGCTTGGCCCATTTGAAATGATTTTATTGGTATTTATAATTGATTACAAATAATGCCCTTCCCTAAGATAAGATATTGAAACAATGAAAAAAAAAATGTTAAAGTTGGAGGAGCCCTTTTGCAAGAACTTATCATAAATGAAGTTGGGAGTTAGAGTTGTTGTTATAGATGTGCATCAATCCTTTAGGTGATGGTGTATATGGGAATTATTAGTGATGCTAGATGATGATGCTGAAAAATGTTGGAGTAACTAGGTGGTAATAACCAAAGAGTATAGGTTCTAGGATTAATGTTGGCAAGCAAAAGATGTTAAAGAATAAAGTCAATGGAAGAAGAAGGATAGAGGACCATAGACAACAAGCAATAGAAGTAGTAAGGACTATAGTTGGGTGACAATGGTTAAAATATTATAGATGAAAATTCGTGAAGTTCAGAGGACTATTGTTGGTAGGTTATGAAGATTGGAGGATTTAGGAGAATAAGAGATGGAGGTCAAAATTAACCTAATCAATTAATGGTGGTTAGAGGATTCTTATTGAGAAATAGTGGTCAAGGACCATAATTGGGCAATAGTAGTCTGAGGAATGTTGTCAAGTGATGGTTATTTGAGGATCATAATCAGAAAATAATGGTCTAAGTGCTAAATCTAAAAGTCCACTGATGTTAGAAGGATCATATTCAAGCGATGGTGGTTGAAAGATTAAAGTTGCATAATGGTGATCTAAGGAAAAAGTTATATGAGGTTTTTAGTCAATGGGTGACGAAGGATAGGAGGACTATAGTCGCCAAGTTAGAAAGGTAAAAAGGACTATTATAGGTGATGCTAGTTGGAGAACTATAGAAGCTAGAAGATTATAGCCAATATGCGATAGAGGTATAATTTATCATAGTAAAGCAATGGTGATCGAGAGATTGAAGTTGGGTAATGGTCAGATGGAATACCATGTGATATGATAAAATTTTTATGTTAATTTCTTATGATTTTATGATTTAGTGCTTATAAACTTTGTGTTTTTATTTTGTGCATATAAACTTTGTGTTTTGTGTAGAAAAGTATAAGGCAAATAGGAAAATTAAACTAGCACCTTAGCACCACAAGTTCAGCACTATATCACCATAACCCATTTCAATATCATATTGCCATACCTTAAGCACCAAAATGGAAGCTTACTAAAAATTGGTTGGACAGTTTAGCTCCAAAATACAACAAACTATGTATAGTAAAGCTAGATAGAGTACTATAGTTTTAAATATCCACTACTGAAAAATGGTTCCTTACCGGTGAGTTTTTCATAAGATTGTTTGCCAGACAAATCTGTTGGCATCTGCCCACCAGAATGATCTAGTGGATAATCCATTTAAAATACTAGCGGTAAATTTCTACTGGAATTTCCCGTAGAAAAAAATACCATAACTCATAACATGTAAAAGATGTTTCTACTTTCCTTTTTCCATCGAGAAAAAAATTATGATGTGCAATTTATTGTTGACTGAAGTTTCGCTAGAATGCTAAATTTTCCAGCAGAATTTTGTAATTACCTATGGGTTTTTAACACCGGTAACACACAATTTTGTTATAATGATCCTAGCATCAAAGAAAAAGTCAGGTAAAGCATTGAATTGAAGTAACTATTGGTGAACTAATACACCAGGGTATTAGTTCCCCAGTGCCACTAAGCTAGCACTGAAGTGCTAATTTACTTAATATTTTGAAACTATAAGTAGCCACCTTTTTGTTATGTTAAGGAAAAGGAAACTTGAAAGAGTTATTTCTAGTGTCATTTTGTGAGAGTGTGTGAGCGTGTGAGACTGGTATAGTGGAGCGTGTAGCTTTTTTTATTGTATTTGAGTCACGTATTGAAGTGGTGTAAAGTAAGGAGTGAGTAAGGGATTAAAGTCTTACGTCTAGGTTTTTTCTAAACATTACTTTCGCATATTTTTATTTCAATATTCAATTTGCACTTGTGAACTACTTAATATAATAAAACGTTTTTAAATTTTATTTTATTTATTATGTGTTTCAATGCCTCCAGTTGTAGATAAAAAACTATTTTAAATCTGTGATGAATTAAAGGCATGTATTGCTTAGAGTAAGATTTTTACTACATCACATTATTTTTTATTTTCTTTGAACTTAAGTTGATCTATGTATATGCCTTACATAAATTCAATATATTGTGTGATCTTTAGCCTTGATAAATGTACTAGAATAATAATTAGAGAAATTAAAATGTAGTCCAACCATGCATAGACATATGGTGGTTAGGGTTATGGGATCTTAAAGAGATAGTTTAACTATAGTTAGTAAGGATCCTAGCTTAGTCTATTATGAGCTAGATATAGATGAGGAGAATAATTTATTTGATCCTTAACAACCATAAGAATTAACCTTTTTTAATACAATTATGTTCTTTTAAAGATTCAAAGGTTTAGAACTTAAAAAAAAAAAACATAATCCTTTACTCTTGCATTTTGAAGTGTTTACTTTTACAAATGACAAGCATTTTTCTATAACTCGCTAGATAAACATATTAGTCTCATAAATAGTACATTGATCTTAGAATATTCATACTTATTACTTATTTGATTGACACTCTAATCATCGATGTATTATATGATGTGCTCATAAATACCTAGAGTAACCTAAACTACTTTGGCCATCACCATGGTCAGGCAATAGTTGTTTATATATGTAGTTTGCTGGTGATAGAGATTATAAGTGTCATAGTTAGTGGTAAAAATGTTGGAAGGATCGTAGAAAACCAATTGTGGTATAAAGATAATAATAGATGGTTGAATGAGGTTTGAATATCATATTTAAAAAATATTTGTCAAAAGGACTATAGTTAAGCATTAGTGGTTTTTTTTTTTTGAAGAAATGCAAATTGCATTAAAAGAAAAAACCTAATACAACCTAGAAAGCAAAAGCAAAAGCAAACCTTTTAAAACTACCATAATGGATATGTGATCCACTAGATCCCATTTTAGATCCATTGGGGTGATGGGGATACCAAATATTAAAACAACCAAAAAGGTTGGTTAGTATCCTAGCTTTCCCATGGGATGAAAAATAAAACCTAGTAAAAATCCCATATTTCATCATAATGGCTTTAAAAAGGTATAAGAATCCTAACAGCAAAACAAACAAAGGATAACTAGTTACAAAAAAATAAAAGCAACTACTAAACCAGCTATCCAAACAACATCCAGAACCCCCTCAAAAAAAGGGTCCAACAAGCTCCAAACAAGAGTAGAATTTGCTGTTGTAGCATCAACACAACTGACAGGAGCCACGAAGAATGAACCAATCAATGACGACAAAGCCATAACACCAACTTCCTCCTCAATAGTCCAAGAATCAGCCTCTCCACAAGAAAAGTCATACCAACTGAAAATCGTCACCACACCCATCATACTGGCAAGAGCAACACCAGTAAAATTCCAATATAAAGTCATAATACCAACAACCACCACAAAAAGCCAATAACCTGCCTCCTCATTGCAAAAGCCAACCAAATTGATAATCCTCACCACTCTCATCACATTGACAAGAGAAAAATAAAAAAACTTCAAATCATTCAAGTCTTTAACCAATAAGACTTGATCTTCAAAGAACAATAGAAAAACAAGTGGCCAAACAACCACCTCGTTATTACAAACATCAACCAACAAGAATTCCCTCAACATAGACAATCCACGGCCAGACCCTTTAGACGATCCAAACGATGTTGATAAAGCAATAACAACAGCTCCAACATCAATAGGCCAAGAGACGGCATCAAATATAACTTGATCCTTATAGAACAAATGAGTAACATCGGTATTACCCAAAACCTCTTTCCAAATTGCTGCATATCCAGCTCCAAACAAACCAGAATTGTATTTATCCACAACTAACTGATTCAAAATCATCCACCAGACTGACTTGATTTCAAGAGTCTTCAAGAATCCAAAAGAAACTGGATCTTTAAAATAGCAAGAACTTCCTTTAAAATCCAAACACCCAAACACCATCAACTTCATATTCATCAACTGTTCACTCATCAAGAATCAATTCAAACCAATTATGGGATCAAGAGAATCCATAAACCAAATTAGACCCGAAATCTAGCAAACATTCGTTAGAAAGAATTTAGTCCCAGCATAAACTTCGTTTCCAATAATGTTGTAGGAAACAAAAAACCAACACAAAAACTCCTCGAAATCCATCTTCAGATTTGAAATTTCACAAAAATCAGTCAAGAATCTGATACTAGGAAAGACACATCCTACATTACCGAAAGCCAAACCAAACCAACAGAGATACATTGGCAAGCAGAAATCATCGAAAACCAATTTCAATTCCGAAGAAACACCGAAATTCATGGTCCAAAAAAGAACCTCTATCAGAAAAATCTTCATCTTCATTGCATCTCTGAACAAGATTGAGATGCCCGAACCTAACAAAGGTGCTCCGTTGGCCATACTAGGCCGACAGAGAACCAACGATCTCCACTGATTGGCCAAAATCGTCGCACTCGCGCAAGCGTCGCTTTCGCCCTTCTCAAAGCATTAGTGGTTAGATGGCCATAATCAGGTGATAGTTATTAAAAGGACTATATTTGAGTGATGGTAGTCGAAGGACTATAGTATGGTATTGGTAGTGTTAGGATCGTAGCTGGGTGATGGTGGTGCGAAGAATGTATGAGGTGATTTTGGTATGATGGCTATAATCAATATATGATAAAGGCAAGAATATATATAGTGAGGCTATGATGGCTATAGAATCATATTTAACAAGCATGGAGGTTAAAGGGACCTAGCTGGTTGCTGGTGAAGGCCCTATAGTGATGGTAGTATGATGATCTAATGGTAGTGCTCTAGGATTCTTAAATCCTTGGTGTAATAACTTATTATCACCAAGGAGTTTAAAGCATAGTAGAGCCAAGAGCCGCTAGATTGATGTTTAAGGCTTTGTTCTATAATAAACCTAGATTCAGTACGCAATACTGCAGTGCTGAGTCATAGGAGAGCCATGATGCTAGGAAATAAATTATATTTATATATAATTTTTTCTCCTCTGCTCATCTGCTCTCTCATCTAGTCATTAGGCTTGTTGAAAAAGGCAAGGAAGAGGGTAGGAGGAGAAGGAAGAGAGAGAGGGAGGAGAGAGAAAAGGGTTCAGATAATTTTTATTTATCAATTATGTTTAAAGATTTATTTTATTCAAAGTATGTAACTTGAATTCCATTTTAATTTTTTAATAATTTTGAGTTTGATGAATTAAATCTCTGTCAAACATATAAAAATGTGTTCTCCCAATTTATTTAATTTTTAGTATGTAACTTTTTATTAATAACTATGATTTATGTGAAAAATTTGACAGTAATATTAGATAAATTCACTTGGAAAGGTAGAAGTTATAATTTTCTAAAGATATTGGCATGTATATAATAGATTCCTACATTCATGTTGCATTTCATACATTAAGGAGAGACTAATATAACTGATTTATGATAAATGTAGCATTTTATAGTAGGCAAGTAAAGCTAGTAGTTAACACTATAATAGATACATGTTTTCTCTTAAAACATTAATATATTCTACAAGAGGGTTGGCCCTGATGAGCTTTCATTTAAGAAGACTTATTGTGTTGTCTCAATTGTAGTCTAAATTAATGATCAATTTTTTTTTGCTAAGCATAGAGTGATGAATCTTTATAGATTATTGAAAGCCGCCTATAATAATGATGTAATGATACGACTCAACAATGATAGATAAAAGAATAAAATTACTACACTAAAGATGAGTGTCTTATATTATTATTCATAATCATTTTCTTGATTTCACTCATATGATAGTAATTAGAATTGATATATAACTAATTGACATAACATTGGAACTAATGCATCAAAATAGACTATATGATAATTACCTTCATAGACATTTGACACATTGTTATACCAAACTAACATGACATACAAATATATAGATCTATATTGCATATTATGAATAGAAAGTTAAACACTCACAATTTATTTTTATTATATGATACTTGACATTATTTCATATACATTTATTAGTTTCCATATATGTTGATAGATTCATGTACTTCTTGAATTTCTATGAGTTTGTTGGTCATATTAATTTGTATTAATACATTAATATTGATCGATGATTGCATATAGAAGAGTTGATTACAAATGAAGGTGGAGGGTCCTATATATAGCCCTCCTCTCATGCTTATGAACATTCTAGATTTTTCTCCATTAGACATGAGTGTAGAGTGCTCTAGAATACTCCACTTTATTTCATAAATTCTTATATAATTCTATAATGTTCTAGAGAGTTCTAAAGAATCCTAGATTACTCTTTAAATATCCATACCATTCAAGAACATTATAGAGCACTTTAGAATCTTCTAGGAAAATCTAGGCCTATCTAGAATATTTTAAAATCTTTTAGAATTTTTTGAAATCTTCTAAAACCATTTAGAGTTATTTAAATTCTTTTAGAATCTTCTAGAATCCTCTAGGACCTTATATAACTTTCTAGATCCAATGTCATTTGGCCCCATTTAGGAATGGTTATGGAGGACTTAGTTAAGTCAATCCCAAGGGGTTTTGTCGAACCTCTACATCCTACATTTCAACATGAAATTTTCCTACACCTATTCTCAAGATGCTTTTATCATGAGCCTTAATGAAGTCATGTTGAAAATTCTTTGATCACCATAGGTCAATCTTGCATGTCTGAGTCCCTTAGTCTTCCAACTTTTCCCCTTAATCTGATATATCAATGGGTCATCACATTGATTGGAATAAAAAATGTTATCAAACAGATTTGCTACACAAGATTTGAATCATCTATACATAATGATGGAAGATTTATAATGGTCAATACGGCTCGTCCACAATTAACAATCAATAGTGGTTGTAGATAATGTGGTGAACTACTTGTGGACAACAATAGTTAACATACAATGAGTGTAATTTCCCAACACACAACAATCAATTAGCTTGCAAGCAAAGATGGAAGATATACAGCGGGTGTAGACTCTCACGAGTTGTAATAAAAGATCCACTTTGCATAGCACAGGTGAGATACAAAAGAAATACATTAAATGCAGGATCCTACAAGTCACTATAAGAGGTTTGTCATGCATAAAGGTACCCACCTATGGGTGACAAAAAATATTATATGGTAAATGCTAAGGCATCCTTGCAGTCAATAAGAATCTAATGTAAACATTTACACTAAACCCTCTGCAAGTGACGACAAATGATTTGCAATACATACAATCTCTCTATGAATACGAATATATGCACAACATGTTATATATGGGTAGATGCAGAAAGACTTCAGTAAATGCAGTATCCTGTAGTTAATTCCAGTCTGCAAATGAATACATCTACTTGCAACAAAGGTGAATGTATTGTAAGGACCAAAACCACATCGAAATACATAAAGAATGCAGTGAATGCATGTTCATATGAACTTCTACAAAAACAGGAGATTAGTTAGTGCACTACCATATACTTGCATAAATCATGCAAGTAGTGCACGACAGTCTACCTATACAATGTAGCAAACAACTCAATCTATAAGTTACTACAACACGCCACCAGATCCGCAACATTCAAGCAAGCGGATAGAAGGCATTTATAAATATTATTATAATGACCCCGCACATGCACCGTAGTATGTATATACATAAGTACACAAAGGTGTAAATACAATCACGACCCATATGGGCCCCGGCAAACCTGTTATAAGTACACACGTGATGTCTAGGGATATTGTGCGGGTAAATAAAGTTGAACCCGATCCTCTTAAGGGGGTAAATAAGAGTCGACAAGGATCAACAAATAATTATAAAATTTCTCCAATAACCCGTATGGGCCATGGCAAGCATGTTATTGGAACAAGTGACGTCTAAGGATACTACGCGGGTTATTAAATTTGAACCCCGTCCTCCTAAGCAGGTAAATAGGAGTTGATAGGTCTGATACATAATTATAAAATACCCCCAAACACCTGTATGGTCCCCGATAAGCATACTATTAGTACACACGTGACATCTAGTGATGCTGCGCGGGTTAATAGGTGAATTCTGAACCCGATCCTTCTATGTGGATTAATAGAAGTTGATAGGGTTTGAACCATAAAAAAAAATGATTGTGGTGACAAGTATATCTGTTTAAATACATTCATATTATCCCTTTAAGACCTATAACAAAGAGAATTTACTAATAAAGGCACAAAGCCTACAAGAAACCCGATCCTCAATAAACAGCTTGATCGAGTTGATAAGGTTCAGTTCATGAATGGAAATGACCCCTTACACCCTGATGATGGTCCTGTTGAATGTAGATCTCAACCGAAGGGATTAACTCTGAATACATTCAAATTCCATCCTCAAAATCCAAAAAGAATCTAAAAATATTTAAAATTGAAATAAATCTATTAACACTTAAAGCAAAATTCATCCACCCTCTACAATAGTTTGTCGAGGTGGACAAATTAAAATTTACTTCAGCTCATATAGAGCTAAAGCTTAGTCAAAAATATCACTAGGATCCATTCTCAAATAATCTCCTATCAATAAGGATGTGGTATGTGTCCTCTGACCGATAATTTTGCTATCAAATGACACTACAGGATAAACAGTTATGACCTAGGGCCCTTTGAACTGAGTGATTTTGCCTCCAAATGGTATCATGAATTACCAGTTATGGCCAAAGCCAATATGTTCCTTACTGGCATCAAATCCTTGAGATATGAATCAATAGCATATAATTGAAAGGGCATAAAGCCCTTTGTTAGCTAAGGTGGATTCAAATTTGTCCCCTTAGATAAATATTCATCCTAGGTCTACAAGATCCCATTGGATGAAGCAATCCATGACTGCTAATAAGGATCCTTCTGTAAGGTTGGGTCGACAACCTCCTCTGACTAAGTAAACCAGGGATCACAATGGCCCAAGATGACGAAATCATGAGATCTTAATCGAGTTCATTATCCATACCCCCACCATTTATTTTAACGGCAAGATGGTGAAATTTTTAATTCTAAATATGAAACCTTTCAATCATCCTAAGCCCATTGCTGCTACTATAAGCCTAATACTACGTTCCTACAGATATAATGTATCAGATTGATGACTAGCCTTAATCGAAAGTTCTCTCTCATTATTGAGAAGGGTAATTAACTATAGGGGCTTGCGATTATAGGAAACCAGAACTCAGATCATAAAGTCCTCACAAAATGAGGTCAAAATCTCTGGGTAGTGTCTTATCTACAAATCCATCTGCCTTCCAAAATTTACCTTAGAACTTAATCCGTTAGAACTCCCCTGGAAAAAAAAGCAACAATTGGGTGGAGGCCGAGGCAGAATTTTTGGAGCCCACAGATTTCTAGCGACTCCGTCTTTGATTAGTCATCTCAATGCTATAGTAGCAGCTATATCAATTCATATTTAAAATTTTGAATCTTTCAGAATGATCATTTAACAAATCAAAGCTTTGAATTTTCTAAAATGATCATTCAAGCAAATTCATTAAGATAATGTATTTAGCAGTATTTTAAATTTTTATTATTTGAATTGCTTTCTAATGTTATATGTCTGTATTTTCTATTATGTGTAAGTCTCTGCACTTTGAAAGTGTGGGGTGATATATCAGATTTTGATTACTAACCCTTATCTTTCATTTGCATAGATGGATCTACAGAACACTCCAATAACTATCCATCTGAAACTAGGTGCCAGGATCCAACTGGCAAATGCTATCATCAAGACTCGGAGGGTTGGGGCTATCATCCAATTTGATAGTCTTGACTTCCCTGCAGCCTCTGTAATGACTGTCATCATTCTCATGGGTGACACAAACCCTAAAAGTTATGCCAGAAGGATCCACTCTACTGAAGCTACCTCATGCCATGTGCATCTACCAGCGTCACGACCTGCCGCTTGAAATCTGAAAGTTCGTTAGGGATATCAAGCCCTATGAATCGGCCCAATACTAACCAAGAGGGGGGTGAATTGGTATTTTAAAAATTATTACAGTCAAAACACAAAACTCAAACCAAGATTCACCACAACGTAAATTAAAGTGCGAAAAATTAAATGCGGAAGCAGTAGAAAAAGAATACAAGAATTTATAATGGTTCGGTCAACTTGATATACGTCCACTCCCCGGAGGCACCCTCCGAGTATTACACTACAAAAGTGACTCTCCTTTTTCTCCCACAGCAAGGCAGAAAAGCCCTCATAAAAACTCATTTTTGTTAACTTTGGCGAGGCAGAGAACCCAACTCCTTTTACTTCCTCCTGAAGCAGACAGAGAACCTTGATCGACTGCTGAAGCTCACCTCTCTCAACCCTTTCAATGATAAGAGACTCTAGTGGAAGAAGTGGAACAATGCTTGGAGCAACCCTTGTGAATTTCCCTCACAAGCTCCCCCTCATAAAATCGTCTCTCTCCCTCTCTCTCCCTCACCTCTAGGCTTTCTCAGGTTAAGACAGCAGCAAAAGATCTCCTCAAAGGTAGAGCAAGATATCTTAAATAGAAGAGCTTCGAAATAGCTCTTATTTTATACAAACTGACTTTATCATCCAGGCCAATAGAGGTATTGGCCTGGCTGATCAGCATAAATTTTGCTCAATCAGCCTGATCGGTTTGGAATGATTAGAGTAATTTTGGTCACACCGTCTAGCCGATAGGATATCATCCTGGCCGATTAGTTCAAATCCGAGCCAAATCGTGCTAGAAATTGCCCTAAATTAAAGTAGGTCGATGTCAATCTTCCATGCCATCGTCACAGCAGATTTGCGATCGGCCCGACCGATGTGATCGTGTAGTCAGCCTTAATTGCATTCCTTAATTACTAGATAATTTTAGGCATAATTATGCTACATCGTCCAATTTGATAGTATATCGTCCAGGCATATAGTTTATTGTCATAGCCGATGTCCAAAAATAAAAAAGACCTAAAATAAATCATGGTGGCTGATTCTTTCTAATTTAAGCCTATCGTCCTAACCGATACAATATTATCCAGACCGATCGGCTTAATGACAGATGCCTTTACCATGATGCCATGATAAGGGTTTTTATTTTTGAACCGATTGTCTAGGCCGATATAAATATTATCTCGGTCGATATAAATATCGTCCCGGTCGATGTGAGCAAAATCAGAGAACTCTAAATTCAGACATAAAAAATAACTCAAGTGTGTGTGTAGGGTTACTTAGCATTAGACAACTCAAAGATTACAATTGAATCAAGAAAGGGAAAAAGTACATTATAAACTGACTAAGACCTAGTCTACCCAATCTTGAGCTGGTTCTGATTTCCCTCTGATCCCGTGGTCCTGAAATATCAGTAGGCAAGGCAGTCGTAGAGAAACAAGAGTGTTTCTTATCATCAAAATCATAATCCATGAAAAATAGATTTGTAACAATCTCCCCCTTTTTGATGATGGCAAACAAAATGAAAAAGATATAACCAGTTATGTCAATTCAGTGCAAATAGTGTGAGGAAAAGATAGATTAAAAAAGTACAAGACACAAAGCAGTATAACATATTACTCCCCCTTTTGACATCACAAACTACAACAAGAAAAAGAAAAAGAAGAGCTAGAGAAATGGTGACCCCTGATCATTTGGAGGTGGAGGTGGTGGTAGCTGCTTAAAGTAGCTAGTCATTGCGGCAAACTGAGATCCAAATCAGGCCATGTCCTGGTCATGCTGCTGCTGCTGGTGTGCAATGTATGCATCAAAATGGGTTAAGTCCTCAGCATGTTGCTGCTCTTGAGCAGCAATGTATCCCTCGAAGCAAAGCTCCCACTAGTCGAATCACTCCACCAATTGATCCAGCTGAGAGTGGTAGCAGAACGTGACAGGTTCAGGAACAGGAGCGGGAGCCTCCTCCTTCTCAGCCCAAGCTTCCCCTCCCCCAGGTGGAAAAGAGTACTGTGAAGAGTTTGAAAGGAAATGTTGGAGTAGAAAGCAGCGGGGAGATCTAGTGGAGTAGGATATTAGAGGTTATATTTTATTTCTAGAACATATGCAATAAGATGTCCAAGGGCATGATTTAGTTTCCTCCTATGATCTGGATCTCAAATTATAGTCAAGTGATTGATGTAGTGAAAGATCAGGTCGGCTGCATTGATTCACGATAAGCTAGAATGTAAAAAGTGGTGATTGAAAGAAGAGGAGTAATGTGGACACGATCACCAGTCTTTGGGATTCTAGAGGTGCGAAGGACATGTTAAACAATCTTTAGCATAATTGAGTAAAGAGCTAGTCTCTCCAACATGAAAGTGGGATGTGGTGTTTCAAAGGAAGTAATTAGCCGGAGCCCAGTCATAATCAGGATCAAAACACTTGGTATGAAGTTTGTCCCTTATGGTGAAAAGTTGTAGAAATTCTTAGCAATCCTGATATGTGATCTCGACGGCGTGTCGATTCACATATAAGGCAAGAGAAGTGTAGGAAGAATTAATTCTAAGGCTTGCGAAGAATTCAAACAAAAGTTCAGAATTGAAGGGGATAGCTAGAGTCAAAAGAAAGCACAAGGAGGTATGGAAAATAAGTCGAGTACCGGATAAGAGAGATAATCTGGATTGACGGTCCAGGAGACTGTGATTCCAGCCTCCTTGTAGCGCTGGTAGGCAGCTTGAGCATCCGCCTCCAAGAAATGAGGGTCTAGTGTGGCCCTTGAGGAACTTTTGGATGTGTGAAGAGAGCATTTCCCTTCTGCCATTTTTAGAAAGTAGAGCACTAGAGCAAGAATACAAGGAGTTTGAGAAAGCTTGAGAAA
The DNA here is from genome assembly GCF_001605985.2 of Dendrobium catenatum. Lineage (NCBI taxonomy): Eukaryota > Viridiplantae > Streptophyta > Magnoliopsida > Asparagales > Orchidaceae > Dendrobium > Dendrobium catenatum. The sequence goes on along the minus strand of NW_021477281.1, from coordinate 115,382 downwards.
AGAAAATTGACTGGAAGGCTCTGAATTTAAAGGATCGGCTAGATCGGCCAAGCCGATCGTAGGATCGTCCTGACCGATAAGGTTCAATAATTACATTCAGGCTGATTGGTAAAAAAGGCGGTCTGATCGTCCGGTCCGATCAGATATCGATCAGGCCAATTAGAAATAAGCGATCGTCCCGAGGGGTCAAGTCAGATGACCGTTAAAAAAATAGATCATCCGGACTGATTCAGTGGATCATCCAGGATGATGTCCAGTAATGGATCATACTGGCCGAATTTAAAATGTTTAAATCAAGTGCAACGTCTATCGGCCAGGCCGAACAGGTGGATCGTCTGGGCCGATTGTCCAAAAATGGATCGTCCTAGCGATTTCACAGATTTTAAAAGTATATCCGCGTATATCATCCACGACGAACACGTGGATCGGTCAGGCCAAATTTCCATAAAGAGGAGAACATCATCCGGGCTGAAAAACTTATCGGCCAGGTCGATAAAAGATTTAAGTAGAAGACGATCAGATCGTCTAGGCCGATAATGGATTGTCCAGGATGATCAGAAGTAGAAAATCAAATCAATCGGCAGAGATAACTTTTTAGAGAAAATTGATCGGATCGTCTGGGCCGATAGAGGTATCGGCTGGGATGATGTGAACAAAAATTTGAGAATTAGAGGATGGATGGAGATGGTCAAACAAGGCCTAAGAAACTTAACAACAACAAAAAGGACAGACATAAACACAACCAAAAATAAAAATAATATATATAATATACCAAAGTAATTTGTCTCAATCATGAAATTTGAAATCAAGCCTTTGAAAATATCAAGTAACCCATGAATTTTTCTAAAATTTTTAAAAGTTTCAAATAGAAATAAGCTTGTTTTTTATGGGCTCATTTTATACCTCCTGTTAATTTAAATGGCACACATTACACATCTTTTAATTTTTTGATACATTTTATGTATATTTTTCAATTTGGCATCATTAAACATCTTTTTGTTTTGGAGTCATTTCCCCCCCCCCTTTTTCTTTGTTTTTGCAAGCTAGATCCCTTTTAAAAAACTCTTAAATATTTTTAGTTGTGAGTAGATCTTCCAAATTATTATAGAAGAAAAACTCATTCTTTAATATAAAGAAGAATAAACCACAAAACAGACTCATAATCATATAATAAATGCAATGACAAGATTTCAATTAACTTGAAAGATATATAAAAATTTTGAACAATATATATATATATATAAGGTAGATTATTGTAGCAAAATAGAAAAGATCTTAATTTCAAAAACTTGTTGCTAATTTGAGATAGATTTTTGTTTAGAAAAGAAAATTATACCACTAAAAGAGGTTAAAGGGAGGGAAACCATCAATGGTGTTTCTCCCTTTAACTGATTTAGAAATACTAAACATTGGTTATAAATCTTTAAAAAATTAAAAAAAAAAACAGAAAAATTATCATAAAGTAAAAAAGAAAGCCAAAGTAAAAATAACTATAACAACTAATATGAAAAAACTGACACAAAAACAAAAGACAAACAATAACAATAATCAACACATACAATTCCAGAAATTAATAAGCTGCAGGTTTAAGCAATTATGAGCCACGAGCCTCCACTATCCAAGCTCTCACAAGGTCTTTGGTGAGTGCACACCTATAAAAATCATCAACCGTCAGATTTAGGAATCCAAACAGGTTTTGGTCCCTCCTTATTAAAAGAAGAATATAATGCATCTATGGTATGCTATGAAACATGCAGTTTTGGTCTTCAAATCCAATGTGTACTATGGTGAATGGTGCAAGTGTGTGCTATGTGTCCTAACATGCCACATGAAAAATATCTAACACCAGGAAAATAATTTTTTTAATCGGTTCAGGTTATAATGTCTCTTTTTAGGTTTTGGCTTTAAATCCTATATTGATGTATTCCAACTTCTCTCAAGTTAGCATTTTCTAAATCAACATGCAAATAGTGCTTTTTATGCTCATATTCTTTAGTATAAGCTTTAAAATCAGATTCAAGCGAGGTGTAAGAAGCTTTCAAAGAATCATGCTCAACAATTAATTCAGAATGCTTTTTATTTAAATCATCAAATTCATCAAGTAGAGAGATGTGATTGCTATCAATTTGAAGGTGATCTTTAATCAAAATTTCATGCTCTTTTTGTAAATTCAAAAACTCCAATTTCAAACTAGCATGAATTTTCTTAAGTTTTCTATATGATGAATGAATTTTCTCACATATTTCAAGCAATTAGTCATGATCAAGATGATTATCTGCCATTAAGCATAAGTTTGTTGTCACTTCCTCAGCCTCAGTCTCAAAGGAGTCAGATGCAGAATCAGCCCAGAACGCCTTTTAGAATTTCTTTTTGTCGTTTTTGAAGTTAGGTTTCTCCTCACTATTTTCTTTACTTGAGTGATCTTGATGTATAGGACAATCAACTTTCACATGTCCAGGCTTACTACATTCAAAATAAATAACATCAGAAGAATTCATAAAAATTTTGTTTCCCTTACCTTTGTTCCACTTTTGATGATTCTTTTGCTTCTTCCTTATACAGCTTTTAAATTTCCTTATGATGAAGGCAACATCATCACTTTCAAACCTAAAAGAATTAGTATCTAAGTTATTGGCTTTTAGTGCCACAGTTTTCTCCTTCTTTTTCTCACCTGCATCCAACTTTCTTTGATTCACTCCTTGCTCATAAGCAATAAGTGAGCCAAGTAAATTATCAATTGAATAAGTATTTAAATATTTAGAATCAGTACTTGCAGTGATTTTAGCATCAAAAGAGGAAGGCAAGTATATCAAAATTTTATTCACATTTTTATAGTTAGTGAGTTCTCTTCATATCGTTTAAATATCTTGTTGCATGATTATGAACTTTTTCGTATGAAATATCATGAATCAATTTTTGAAATGTATACAAGGTTTACTCAAATTGTAACTTCTTTGCACAATCTATCCTAAATCTCTTTACCATAAGCACAAGTTGGAACACGCATGTAATCTTCAAATTTTAAAGCACAGAAAAAATAGTTCAAACACTTTGCATTTTGTTGTGCTAAATCTCTTTCATCAAAAGTCCATTCGGTAAAAGGTACTTCAGTTTTAATTCCAAAGTTCACGAGAAGGTGGAGAATATCCTTCTTTAACAAGCATCTACATTCGATAATAAATCGATAGTAACAAAGTAGACATGCGAGATTTCCAAAAATCAAAAGGAAGATTATCAAATAAAGGTAGTCGTGTAATAGAATAACATTCTATTGTATTACGATTTACAAAGTTAGCATTGATCAAAATTCAAAAAAAATTAAACTTAATTTTATGAATGCAGCTTTGATGCCACTTGAAAGTTCGTTAGGGATTTAAGCCCTATGAACCGGCATAAGATTAACCAAGAGGGGGAAGGTGAATTGGTTTTTAAAAATTCTTACAATTAAAACACAAAACTCAAACCAAGATTCACCACAATGTAAATCAAAGTGCGAAAAATTAAATGCGAAAGTAGTAGAAAAAAGAACACAAGAATTTATAGTGGTTTGGTCAACTCGACCTACATCCACTCCCCAGAGGCACCCTCCGAGTATTGCACTACAAAAGTGACTCTCCTTTTGTTCCCACAGCAAGGTGGAGAAGCCCTCACAAAAACTACTTTTCGCCAACCCTGGCGAGGCAGAGAATCCAACTCCTTTTACTTACTCATGAAGCAGACAGAAAACCTTGATCAATTGTTGAAGCCCACCTCTCTCAACCCTTCCAAGGATAAGATACTTTAGTGGAAGAAGTGGAACAATGCTTGGAGCAACCCTTGTGAATTCCCCTCACAAGCTCCCCCTCACAAAATCCTCCCTCTATCCCTCTCCTCTAGGCTTTCTCAGATCAAGACAGTAGCAAAATATCTCCTCTAGGGGAAAGCAAGAGATCTTAAATAGAAGAGCTTCGAAATAGCTCTTATTTTATACAAATTGACTTTATCGTCCAGGCTGATAGGGTTATCGGTCTCGTCGATCAACGTAAATTTTTCTCAATCAGCCCTATCAGTTTGGGATGATTAGAGTAATTTTTTTCACATCGTCTAGGTCGATAGTATATCGTCCTGACCTATTAGTTCAAATTCGAGCCAAATCTTCCTGGACATCGCCCTATATTAAAGTAGGTCAATGTCAATCGTCCATGCCATCGTCCTGACTAATCTTGCGATCGGCCCGGCTGATGTGATCATGCAATCAGCCTTAATTGCTTTCCTTAATTACCAGATAATTTTAGGCATAATTGTGCTACATCATCTAGGCCAATAGTATATCATCTTGGGCGATGTCTTAAAATAAAGAAGACCTAAAATAAATCATGGCGACTGATCCTTTCTGATTTGAGCCTATCATCCTGGCTGATACATTATCGTCCAAGCCGATCGGCTTAATGACGGCTTCCTTAACCATGATGCCCTGATTAGGGTTTCTGTTTTTGAACAGATCGTCCCGACCGATGTGAGCAAAATCAGAGAACTCTAAATTCAAATAGAAAAAATCAGTCAAGTGAGTGTGTAGGGTTACTTAGCATCAGACATCTCAAAGATTACAATTGACTCAAGAAAGGGAAAAAGTATATTACAAACTGACTCAGACCTAGTCTTCCCAATCTTGAGCTGGTTCCGATTGCCCTCTGATCTTGTGGTCCTAAAATGTCAATATGCAAGGCAGTCGTAGAAAAATAAGAGTGTTTGCTATCATCAAAATCATAATCCATGAAAAATAGATTTGAAATAAAATCCTCATAGGAGGATCTCTATATTTGAAGGACTTTCTCAATCTAAGGCCCCAACCACTAAGAGGGTCGTAGCCAGAGGAAGAATATCAATGGTGACTACCAACACCACAACTCTGTCAACTAGGTTACTTACACACAGGAAGAATTATGCTGAGGCCCCCTCATCTAGATAAAGGCTTACAATAATACAAAGGAGAAAGATGAATGCTGAGATCCAAGCACTGCAATAACAACTCCCTATCCACCCATCCAACCTGCCGGCCCAAGAGCCAGAGGAAACCATTCCCATTTGAAATGGGTTTACGGGTCTGAAATTAGTAAATAGAAATAGCTGAATTGGTGAGCTTAAGAAGTAATTTTGGGACTAATAGCTAGAAGTCCCAACTCCTCAGAAAAACGAGCCTAAAACTCTCTTTGCCTGAGTTTATAGAGTCTTGAAGAATGTGAAAGAGAGAGGACTGAAGAAGAAAATATATCAATGACCACTGATGGTCATGAACATGAGAACTCCACCAAAATAGCACTTATATGTTGTGGAGGAAAGAAGATAAAGAATGTATATTTCACATGGTGAATATTGGGGCATGACACCAGAACCTTATGTTCAGGGATATGCCACTGAAAGGTCTCGGTGGAAAGGAAAACAGCTATGGAGGCCAAAGCCTCGAAGAAATTAGAATGAAAGAAAAAGAAGAGTTAATCTGGGCATGACATCTGTTGATGCTTCCCAAAAATCCGCCCCTAACAATAAATAACATCATAAATGGGTCCTAAGGAAGGCCCATGACGGCACCCATTTCTGACGGTCGACACCTTGGAGAATCCTCCAATGGATCCCGTCATTCACTAACTCCCCCCAAGAGTTAGCCAACTTCGATCGCAGCCCACTAGTTGAAGAAATCTTCTAGCCAAATCAAGAACCGAAGATCCAATGGCGTCGCCACTCAGAGATCCCAGTACTAGAAGAAAATATAGAAAAAAAACAAAATATAGAAGGAGAAGAATATCTCGAAGAGGAAGAAAATATCAAATAATATATGGAGGAAAACTTAGAAGAAAAAAAGGAATATATAAATAACACCTTGGATATGAAAGTGGTCTAGATGGTGAGGCACACTAACATCAATGATGAGGCTTTCTATGAAAATGGTGAAGGCGATGACATTTGGCAACCTCCACCTAAGCAAGCACATTGGCATCTCCATGAAGCTGGGTCCACCACTAGCGGAGGAGGTCATTCCCAATGAGAGGACGAAGTGGAAGAAGTTGAGAGGAATCCTCTCGATGATGAAAACACCACACTCGCTGACATTAGAAGACAGATGATGCGACAGATAAGAGCCAAAGATAGGAAAATCTCTCAGTTGAATGAGAAGATGATAGAGATAATGGCTCAGATGGGAGAAATAATTTAGATGATGTAAAAAAATGCCGCTATTGGTGCCATGCCCAATCCTCCTCCGGATCCTCCAAACTTTCAAGTGCCATAAGTATCAGGAAGAAGGGGAGTTCCTGAAAGTGGTCATAAAGTCCATAATATCGTCTGCTAGCCCACCCACAAAATATTGTAAGTACTTTCAAACTTGTGAATGCTGCGCAGTTAGAAGAAATCATTACCGAGAAGATCAAGGCAATTATAGTCGTTGATCAGACGAAGAAAATAGTAGGAAAGGGTCATTCGTACCGTGCTGAATACAACCAAGTGTCATATCCAAAAGGATACTATATACCAAAGTTCAATACTTTCATTGGTACTAATAACCCCCGACATCACTTGGCACAATTTAAGACAACATGTGGGAATATAGGGGGAAACGATGCTATACTCTTCAAATAATTCATCAGCAAGTTGATAGAAACTAATTTTGAATGGTACGTTGAACTACCAAACGACTCTGTAAAGGTATTTGCAAATTTCAAAGCTATGTTTTTGTGAAGAGATTCGTCTATGCGACTTAAAAGATAATGATCGCTGACCTTGCTCTGGATAAAAGAAAAATAGAAGAATCAATAACAAAATACATCACTCGTTAGCGTAACTTGAGCATGAAATATGGGCAGCAATTAGAAAAGGAGCTTGCTGTGAAGTTATTAATGGGCAACATTGATGATAAGATGCAACCGTTCCTATGTATGGCTATAATAACCACATTTCAAAATCTGTTGGAGAGGTTGGCCAAGTTTGAGAAACTAAACTTATTCAGATCAGAAAGTCACTATGTTAAGCCCAAGAAGGTTAAAGCTTCATGTGCTAGAAGAGGTGAGGCCAACTCTACATTCTTCTCTAAAGCTGATAGAGAAAAGTAGGAGAATTATAATATAGACAAAGAAAATAAGCTAATACAATACGAAGAAAAGCCAAAATTAGCTTACAACCCTAACCTTCAACTGAAGTTGATACTTGGGGGGAATGATAAGCCACAAACTTGTCAAGGTGGTGGAAAACGTCAAAGACAAACAATGGGAACTGGTGATAGGTCGTTCCCATTCCTCAAAGAGAAAATGAATAAAGAATATTCATTCGAGAGGGAGAGTATAGCAAAGTTATTTCGACAAATATTGAAAGCAAATTTAGAACTCCTGAATGTAAGAGGCCCGAGGAGTCAAAACAAACTGGCGATTCAAATTATCATCCATACCATCGGGTAGTCAACCATCCTATTGAAGATTGTTATATCTTTAAGGATTGGATCGAAAGAAAATACTGGAAAGGGGAAATCACATTATCAGATAATGTGTTGACTCACCCCAGAAAAGAATCAACTCGAGTGGTTACGTCCTCTTCCATATCCCTAGTTGAAGAAAGAAGAAAAAAAAAAAAAACTAGCTTAAGAAGAGCAGTGCGAGACTGCAATCTCCAATAAGACAGTGAAAACGTTGAACTAACTTGAAGGAGTTCTAGGTGTAAAGTATAAGTCTCCTATTGAGCCAATGATAAATTTGAAAGATCTGCCTATGACATGAGCATGTACTTCTAAGCAACTCCCTAACTAGGATGGTTCTTTAAAGTTTGGAAAGATGAAATCTTCCAAAATAAAGACTAAACTGAAGAAGTCCAAAGAGAAAAAGACAGCAACCCAAAGGATTATCGATAGTTAGGATGAATACTACTAGACTGTGAGGAGACATATTAAGCTCGATGACCTTATGTTATGGCTTAAAAAAGATGAAAGCTGAAGAAGGTGATGAGGAATCCCTTCTCATACAAATATGTTAGATTATCTCAATGGTGCTAAATACACCGATAAAAAAAGAATATACTAAAGAAGTATCCTCTGAATCCTGTATGATGGTGTAGCCAATGAATTATAGTTAGGAGGAGGATCTGTATTTTCCAAGACAGATGAGTCGAACCCCGACATAGTGACGCAAAGGGGACATAAACCTGGGTGATGACTCTAAATTAAAAGATGAATCCCTAGATGCGACAATGGCCGACTATGAAGAAAATGTTCTATTAAATGAGTTTAAGCCAGAGGGGGTCGATCAAGTGAAACTAAGGAGTGGTAAGATATTGCTACCTCCATCAAAGAAAGGGGTCTCTAATAAAGATAAGGGAAAAGAGATAGTCATAAATGATGTCATTATCATTGAAGATACCAAGAAAAAGAATACTTCAACCAAAAGGGTATATTATAATGTCTTATCCCATCAGAGAAAAATACCTGCACAACTTAGCATATACTATGCTCTTATGATGTATAAGGACCTTTGGGAGACTTTGATTCAGGCTCTCAAAGATCCTGAAAGGTGTGAGGCATATTTTGTTGAGCATAATATGACTAAAGTCCTACAAGCCCGTAATGAGCTATTCACCATCTTCTCTGAAAAGGATATAATGCTCGGAATAATAGATCATAATCATCCTTTATATGTTACTGTAGAAAGAAATAAAATGATGATTAGTCGAATCCTAATCGATCCAAGGTCATCCATAATTTAATGAGCTTGAAAGCACTAAGATCATTATGCCTCGATGTGGAGCATCTTGGGTCAGTTAAGCTAATGGTACACGACTTTAATGAGAAGGACCAGAAGACCCTAGGATCATTTACACTCTCCCTCGAATTTAGATAACTTCATACACTTGCCAAATTTCATGTGATTGACGCAGATACCACATTTGAGGCGCTTTTAGTCGCCCATAGTTGCATGAGTACGACATCATCCCGTCAACACTACATCAATGCATGAAGTACCTAAGAATGTAAAAGAATTCAGAATCTCTAATGACATTCAACCCTTTGCAGTTCATGAAGTAAAGATATATGAAGATAATAAATACTTTATTCCAAAGAAGCTAAAGCTGTTTAGCTCTCTTAATGCTCAAGCATTAAATCTAGAAATTGTTGAGCAACTTAAACAAGAAAGAAAGAAAAAGCAGGTGGGGAGAAAGAAAGCAATGCCGACTTTCCCAATGCATCAACTGTAGTCACATGGATTCTCCTGTAACACTTCAAAGAAGTCGTTCTTCGAGAGGTGCATAATATTGAAGAGCTCGTGACATTCTTTGTACCTCCCCCAAAAGAAAAGGGTGGACCAGTTATTCTATTTTATTAAATCGAAAAAAACTCAAAGAAGAAATAAATCGTGACAGGTTTCGTATACTCATCATTCTGGGGAATTAGTAGCTACGAGATTTCTAAGATATAATACCAGAAATATTCAAAGAATATTACGAAACCGAGGTAAAACTCGTTCCTCTAAATAATAAGTTCATTTCTTCTTGAGCCTCTAGTATCGAAGAAATCCCCACTCATTAAACAAAAAAAAGATATTTTTTATAAAAAAAGGTCTAAGGTTTATCATACAAAAGTACCCTCGAAAACAGATCTGTCGAGTAATCATATGCGGGGAAATCAAATCTGATGACCATATTGATGATGAGATATGTGAAGTTGACGCCTATGATGATCAAAACGTAGAGGCCAAGCCAGCACCAGAAGAGTTGGAAGATGGTGGACAGGCAGCCACTATGGATGACCTAAAAGAAGTCAACTTGAGAATTGAGGAGGAACCTCGTCCAACCATCATTAGCTCCCTTCTATTAGAAGAGTAAGTGGAAGAAATAGAAAAATTTCACTATAAATTTAGGAACTACTTTGCCTGGACATATACTTAGATGCCTGGCTTATCCTCTGATGTGACAGTTCACAGATTAGCTATCAAACCAGATGTTGCGTCCATTAAGCAAGCTCCAAGAAGAATGAGATTAGAGATTGAAGAACAAGAGATTACAGAAATGAAGAAGCTCATAGAGGCAGGCTTCATTCGAGAAAAAAATATGCTGATTGGATCGCTAATATTGTCCATGTAATGAAGAAGAATGGTTAGATTCATATATGTATCAATTTTTGAGACCTCAATAAGACATGTCCAAAATATGAATTTTCACTCCCTATGTTAGAACTACTAGTGGGTAACACATCCAATTATAACATGTTCTCATTTATGGACAGATTGTCAGAATACAATCAATTCAAGATGGCACCAGAAGATGAGAAGCACACATCATTCAGAACACCCATCGGTATTTTCTACTATACGGCAATGCCCTTCAACCTAAAGAACGCTGGTGCCACCAATCAAAGGGCGATTACAAATATATTTGATGAGCCAATACACCAGAAGGTCGAGTGTTATATTGACCACCTTGTTGTCAAAATCATGGATCTAAGAGATCACCTAAATGACTTGAGGATTGTATTTGGAAGGATAAGAAAGTATGATCTAAAGATGAATCCTCTCAAGTTTGCTTTTGAAGTTTTCTCCGATAAATTCTTGGGATATGTTGTTCGCCTCCTAGGAATCGAGATCGACCCCAATAAGATAAAAGAAATTATGGAGATACCACCTTCTAGAAACTTTTTTGTCAACTCCACTTCTTGCAAGGACAACTGACTTTCATTTAAGGATTCATATCAAATCTGTCGGATAGGTGCCAGCTCTTCTCCAAATTAATGAAGAATGATGTTCGTTTTAAGTGGGATGAAGAGTACCATGAAGCATTTGATAGTATTAAAAGATATTTGTTAAACCCGGCCATTCTCCTTGCATCAATTTTGGAAAAGTCTCTTATAATGTATATGTCAGCTCTAGAAGAGTCCCGCCTTAGAGCATCGTTGGCCCAACATAATAAAGAAGGTAAGGAAAATACGCTCTATTATATTAGTTGGAGATTAATTGGAGCAAAAATATGCTACTCCCCAATTGAGAAGCACTGCATGGCCCTAATTTTTGTAGTTCAGAAACTCCATCATTATATGCTATCTCACAAGGTTACTTTAATATCAAAGATCGATTCGCTGAACTTTTTGATGACAAGATCAGCGTTGACAGGTTGTTTAGCTAGGTGGACAGTGATATTAGTACAGTTTGTCATTACTTGAATTGGCTCTAATAAAAGGACTAGAGATTGTGATCAATATCAGAATTCAAAATTTTCATATCTTTGGTGATTCTTAACTTGTGTAAATCAGGTCCTCGGCATTTATAAGGTTAGCAAACTTGAATTGGCTCATTAAGACCGGCGAGCTCTCGAGCTTCTAAACCAAGTGTAAAATGTTAAAATAATCAGTGTTCCCTGAGGTTAGAATGTTAAGGTAGATTGCTTAGCCAAATTAGCCAACAATGTGGCAAATACCATTGAGAAGATGCTTACACCAATTATTATTCACAGCCGTCGAGCCTTAGAGCCAGCATTATTACATTTCTCGTATGCAGAGGGAATGCTAGATTCAAGCCAACAGGATACAACCCCAGTTGATCCACAACCTCCCCAACAGATCACTACTAAAAATCAACCAGAAGAGCATTATATAATCAAAAGCAACCATTAAAAAAGCGGACGAAGCGTCCGTATTAAGTCGCACCTCAAGTCGAAGTAGAAGTCAAGCGTATCGGGGCTCTTACACCTCAAACCATCCAGCGAAGCCTACGATTTTTTTGCACGAGATGTACGCATTAGAGCGTAATGCCTCTAGGCAGTATAGGCACCGCCTCGAAATTTTTTCTTCGGTATATATGTAAATACGATGCAGACGATTCATGTTCGTGTATTTGCGTATAAGATTAGGGCTTCCTGTGAGAATTAAAAGGCGAACTAAAGGTAAAGCCATGAGGGAAAGAGACGAAGCCATGAGGGAAAGAGACGAAGTCGTGAGGGAAGGAGACGAAGCCATGAGGGTAGGAGACAAAGCCATGAGGGAAGGAGATGATATAGGGAAAGAAATGAAGCCAAAGTTGTGAGTGTAGGGAACGTTCAGGCATCGGTTAGGTCAGAATAGTAGGTATGCGGTGTTGTGGCCTTGACTTTGACATGCAGAAATGAAAGCTTGAATAACTCCTGATTTGGCTTTCTTTTATTCGTTCACTCAGTACATGCTCGGTACAGAGTAGGAACAAGCTCGGTACCACTTAGTACATGCTCGGTACCGCTCAGTACATGCTCGTTACCGAGCCAGTACTGCTCGGTACTTAGCGGTACATGCTCGGTACCAAGCAAGTACATGCTCAGTACCGAGCAAGTACCGCTCGGTACACTCGGTATTGAGCATATACAACAAGAAGAATTTTAAAATTACTCTTATGTTTACATGAAATGTAATTTCTGTGAGAAACGCATAACTACTGCTGCGGACTATTTAAATCCCCAATTTCATTATGATAAGGATTTTCATGTTGATAAAGAGGTGAAAACTAGTTTGTATGCATGTATGGACAGAATCATTTTTGAAAAATACTACCACAAATTAAATGATTAACTTGAGGATTTTCATTTGAAGAAGGGAATGTTTGGATTTAGAACAGTACAAGCATGCTACAAAACACAATCTCGTGGTATGTTTATAGTTTGAGTATTCATAATTTTAATATTAATATTTATATTCAAATCTTCTACTTTAACTAATATTCATAAAATACTATGTTTTTCTTCATGTAGAATGTTGGTGGGCTCAGTTTGGAGATGATGTTCCTGAATTGAAAGCTTTTGCAGTTAAAGTTCTTAGCCTAATGTGTTCGGCTTCTGCATGAGAGCGTAATTGGAGTATCTTCAATCAAATTCATACAAAGAGAAAAAATCAATTGGCGGCATATCAAATGAACAAACTAGTTTATGTTATGTTTAATAAAAAACCAAGGCTTTTAAAACCGGACCGGACCGGCCAGTTCAACAGGTTGAACCGCGAACCGGCCGGCCGGCCAGTTACGAGTCTCTAAAGAACCGTTTCGCATCGAACCAGCTTCGGACCGCCGGTTCGACCGTCGAATCGAAAAACCAGCTCCGGTTTTGAATAACCGTCCGGGTCTGAATTTCGACATTTTGAGCGGAAGCCAGAACGGGATGTGAAGTTAAATTTCTCCATTTCGCGCATCTTCCTCGGCTCCGTCACTATTGTCCGACCTTGCTCGTCTGACGGAAGTTACGACATTTTGATTGGAGATCGGAATAAGAACGGGAGCACGCTGACTGTGAAAGTAACTTTCCACCTTTCATGTGCTTCTCCGGCACCTTCGTGGCTGATCGACGTCGCCTCTCCGACGGCTTGCCCTTCCCATTAGATCGGAAGTTAGACATTTTGATCGGAAGCAACAACGTGAGCTTGCCGGACTGTGAAGGTAACTTTCATCCTTTCGCGCGCTTCTCTGCTTCCTCCGGCGACGTTCCCTTACTTGTAGGATCGAAAGTTAGACATTTTAATGTTTTTGGTGGATTTTCCTTTTGTTTTGTGTTGCATATTTGGTGAATAAAATTTCTGAACTTATTATTGTTGTGCATGGATGACTAATCTGCCCAAAATTTCTCTGGTTTTAATTGCATTGTAAAGTTGAAGCAGAAGGAAAAATTCTTGTCAATGAAGAAGACAATGAAGCAACTAGCCAAGTAAATAAAAGAAAGAAACAAAGTGAGATTGGAGCTTAAAAAAAATTTAAAGATATTCTTAAATATAATGAATTATTTTGTGTTACTAGTGTTTCATTTTAGAACTAATGAAATATTAAATGATATAGGAGATAAAGGAAAAAATATTATAGATGAAGAAGAGTTGGAGGATGACTTTGACATTAATTATGAAGATTCTTCTGAAGACAATCAAAATGATGATGAGCCTGATTTGGGTCTTAATCCTAAGGAGATGTTTTATTTTTAAGTGAGTTTATTTTAAATATTGTATTCCAGTAATATTATCATAAAATAAATCTTCAAATTCATAGTTGACATAATATTTTATTATTTTTTGTCATTATTTATAATTTTAAATTAATTTATTTTAATCATTTTGAGGCTTACGCCTCGACTTGCTTAGAAAAATGTCTCGATTCCCGATTTTGCCTTTTAAAACCTTGGTAAAGAGACACAAGACCAGTAGATACTCATAATTATGATTACATTGCCTCGATGTTGAGAAGGGAGATGATTAGAGGCAACCCTTCATCAACTATTTCAAGGAGAGCAAACTCCCAGTGGATAAATATATAACTTCACAAATTTGAAAAGGGCGTTAAGATATGCATTTGTCAATGACATGTTATAATGTCAAGCTTTCGATCAAATGTGGCTAAGGTGCCTGGGGACCAAAGAAGTTGATAGAGTAGTAACATAAGTCCATGAAGGACTTTGTGGGGCACATCAATCAGGTCCTAAAATAGCCATTAAAATTAAAAGAATGGGTTGCTATTGATTGATCATGGTTAGGGATTGTATTGACCATGCAAAAAGGGAATGGCAGATCCATGGTGATGTTATACATCAACCACCAAATCCACTCTACCCAACAGTAGCATTTTGGTCATTTGAATGTTGGGGTACTAATATGATTGTGCCGATAGATCCGCCATCCTCAGCGGGATATTTCTTTATTCTGGCAGTAACAGACTACTTTTCCAAGTGAGCAAAAGTGGCTCCCTTTTAAAAGTCACATCCGAGCATGTAATTAATTTCTTTACCCATAATATTGTCTACAGATTTGGTGTGCCACATCACATAATCTTAAATAATGGTACTATTTTTAAGAGTACAAAAATTTATAAGTTCGTTGATCGGTATAAGATCGATTGGCGTTATTCATCCATATATAATCCAAGGGCAAATGGCTTGGCAAAGGCCTTTAATAAGACGTTGGTGAAATTGTTAAAGAAGATCCTCACCAAGAATAAAAGAGAGTAGCATACAAAGATGGCAAAAGCGCTATGGGCATATCGTACAAGCTACAAGACTACAACCAAAGCCACTCCTTATTCACTAGTGTTCAGAGTTTAAGTAGTATTGCCACTAGAAGTTGAACTACTGTTACTTCGGGTAGCAATCCAAAATGATCTCACTCAAGAGCAAAATGCTCGCCTGAGAATGGAAGAGCTCGACGCACTTAATAAACTCAGCTTACAAGATTAATAAAATTTAGAAATCTACCGAGTAAGAATGAAAAAATCATTCGATCATATGGCGCGCCCTCGAGCATTTCAAGAATGGGAATTGATCCAAATGCTGAGAAGGTCAATCATCCCACACTAAAAAAATGGTGGCAAATTCATGTCCAATTGGGAGGATCCTTTTATTATTGAGAAGGTATTTGGAGTAGGAGCTTATCAACTTATTGATCTAGAAGGCAAGAAGCCTATGCTGCCGATTAACGGTCGATATCCAAAGAAGTGTTACGCATAAAATCGCCTAAGAACGTGCTATATTTAATGTGTTATGTATTTCCTACACGTTTATAAGCACATACATTTTATATTTTAAAATTCTCTTTATTGTAACTCAGGTTTTTGAGTTTATGATTTTGATGATAACAAATAATATTGATTAATATTTTTTTCTCCTAGTGTTTGTAGTGCATATTTGTTTGTGTGTTGATTAATATTTTAGGAACATCATGCACCGTTCTTTGAAGATTTAAGGCTCAAGATTGTATAGAACTGGTTATATTAAATGAGTCTATAATTTTCATTTTTTGAGTCATGTCTTTTAATGATGTATGTCAGTTTGTTGACCATGCACACACACAAAGGGAGCAAAAAATGATTATAAATATTTTAATTTTTTTACATCGTACGGCACAATCTAGATCATACTATACAATCAGGTGTAACAAAAATTAATTAAAATATTTTATTTTCCTTAAAAAAATATTCTTAAAATATAACTGATCATACTGTACGAATACCACATCGTACTATACGATCTGTTATTATTAGAAAGCCCGTCGCCCATTAAATTTGGCAAAATTTTGAATTTGAAAAGTTATTCTAATTGTGCTATATGATCATGATCATACTATACGATGTTTAAAACATTGCCTAATTTAATCCTCCAATTATTCAATCAAAATGGCTTAATTTTGATATTTTGATCAAACTGTACGAACTGGATCGTACTGTGCGATCAACAGAGACAATTCTGGTCGTCCTATGCTTCGTCCTGGATGAACTGCACTTTTATTGAACTGTTCATACAAAACATCGTACTAGACATCGTACAATACAAACTGCAATTAAATTATTCGTACAGTACTAACTGTACATCATATAATACTAACAGGTCAATTTTTTCACATAGTATTGGACGATCTTACAATCATACAGTACAATCTTTGGCAGCTGAATTGAGTTTTTTTAAGATTTTTTAGCCCTCTATTTAAGCCCTCTCATAAGACTTTGTAAGAGCCTTTGGCAGTCATTGTGTCTTTGTTCTTTTGGAGAAAACTTAAAGAGAGGACTTTAAAGGGAGAGAGGAAAGGGTGGAATTTGGGAGAGGGAGAAGATCTTTAGAGGGGGTTTCAAGGGAGTGTGAAGGAGATTTCACACGATTGATCCGACGAGCTTGCAACTCAATACCCTCATATTTAAGATTTATCTTGAAGGAAGTTTTGGGAAGAAGAAGATCTCATTGGTGTCAAAGGACCCGGCTTTTCAGCCGCATCGGGGAAGGTGGAAGTGATTTTGTAAGGGCTTCTCCGCCTGGCTATGGGGGCTAAAGGAGAATCACTAAAAGTTTAGTATAATACTCGGAGGATGCCTCTAGGGAGTACACGTAGTTCATGGTTTGACCGAACCATTATAAATCGGTGTGTTCCTTCCTTTATTTTTTTACGTACTTTATTTCCACATTCATTTTTATTGCAATTAATTCTGTGGGTTAAATTGATAATATATCTTTTTATTATGAATGAAATTCGCTTCCACATAAAGTTATAAAAAGATATTTTTTTTCATTAAAAAGGTTTTTAATAGTCCAATTCACCCCCTTCTTAACGAATCCAGCAATTTCACTCTTGTATAACAAGAATGCATTTCAAAATTCTCTCTCATACTATGGGCATTTTAAATATTTATTTGTGTCGACATCGCATAACGTGCAAAAATTTCCTGAATAAATATTTAAAATCTTGAAATACAATTTTATCCAAAATCTACCTGCAAAATAATAAACATTTTAAATATTTATTTGGGTTGACATCGTGCTATGCGTCGAGATCACCAAATAAATATTTAAAATCTCAAATTTTTAAATTTATTCTACTCTAGAATGTCCCTGTGAGATAGGGGCATTTTAAATATTTATACAGGTCAACATCACGTTGCATGCTAAGATCCCCAAATAAATATTTAAAATTATCAACTCAAATATTATTTTATGCTGAAGAATACAACAAATTTCTTTTCAAAGTATATATAGGTAATCTTCCAAAAGTTTGAGGCACCACCTTCTTTAATATACCAAGATTTTAAAAGTCAAGAAAGAAACTTTTGTGATTATACATTCCAAGTTGGGCCAGAATAGCTTGAAGTCTTTCAATAATCTGAAGCCTAAGATTTGAATGAGTGTAAAAGGTCGGATCCAATACGCCCAAATATGGCCGGATCACTGGCTGCTCCGTCTACTCAACACGCCATAAGAAAGGCCGTAGTAGAGGAACCCCCACTTTGCCAACCCATTAGTAGAGATTGTTGGAAGCACGAATGCAAATTTGACTCGATAAGTTCAAGTGATTATAGTCTAAAAAATTCTCGTAAATGACTGAAGAATTAAAGTTCTAGTGGGAAGGAGGGATCTTGAGCAACCACCGAATATGTGTACGCTCCAAATCTTCAACCACAAAGGATGATTCCAAATTTATCGACTTCAATAAAATCCATATTAGGAAGTGCAATTCCTATAGCTCAAGTCTGAAGCCTGAATGGGTGTAAGAGGTCGGATCCAACAAGCTCAAATATGACCAGATTGTTGGCAACTCCATCTACCGTAAAAAAGGTCATAGTAGAAGAACCCCCATCTCAACAACTAGAGGATGAAGAGCTATCAAATCCTAACTCTTCTAATCTGATGAACTCAAGTGATTCAGATTAAAATCTCCTCAAGTGATTAAGGATCAAGATACTACCTATATTTGGTACTATCACCCAAGTCCAAAACCTACATGTCCTTTAATAAATCCATAAAGCATTAAGCGAGGATTGAAGGAATTTTTCTTCAACAAGTCTGTCAAAGCATAAAAAAATGACCGAAGAAAATTATCCCAAAATTCATGAAAAGCTTATGACTGAACTAAGAGGATTCTGTCATCAATAAGTCCATTATGCATAAAGCTCTGGACCGATGACTTCTGTGCATTGACCTATCATAAACTTAAAGTGTTTAGGTCACCGGCATCTACCCCTTCATCAAGCCGTCCAAATCTAGAAGCAAAGTGCAAAGACATGCAAATTTTCTAACAAGCAATAAAGACAAATCATATAATCATTCACAAAGTTCGCTACTCAAAGTACTAGGTAGAAGGAACTAAAACCCCAAAACTGAAGATGAATCTATGAAGAGTACAAGTACTAATTTTTATAGATGATCAAAGTTATAATGCCCACAACTATCCTTAGAAACTAGGGGCATTTTAAATATTTATTTGGGTTGACATCGCACTGCGTGCCGAGATTGCCAAATAAATATTTAAAATTATCTACAACATCATCAACACAACTCAGAGTATAACCACATAAGTTATAAGAACAGTAAAAAAAGATCTCGTCAACAACTGAATTTATAAAATTACTTTATTTTATTGAATTCAGAATTCATATACAAATTTGTACATTACATCCTTTTACAAGATTACAACAGCTAAAAGGAAAATAAAAGTATAATGCCCTTCACAGAGGAATAAAATCTGTCTCCTAAATCTATGCTTGAAGAGGAAGTCAATAGTCATATTCTGCTCCTTCCAAAAGACCATGTATTCTGCACTTCTTGGGCCTGCACAAAGCAACAAAAATGTTAGAAAAAAGAATCATAATGCATATATATGTAAAACTACAAAAAGAAAGCTATACTAGAACAAGGGTCTCCCAAGGTAGCTTATCCTGCTCTTCTTGAAACTTGTGTAGAACAACAAAATGTCAATAAGCAACTAAAAGAAAGAAAAAGAATTACATAATCAAAATAGAAACATACCAAAACTGAAGCCTCCTATGGCAGTAAACTGGCTGGAGCTTGGATCCTGTTCTTGTAGTAACCCTCACAAAATATAAAGTGTTATCAGTACGAGCATTAAATCAAAACTAAGAAGGGAAGAAAGTGTACCTATGCTAAAAAAGGAACCGTAGAAAACCTGAGGCAGCGAAGTCCCACGAACGAAAGAATCTGCAAAGCTCGGGCAATTTCTAAATGAAACCTGCATTTGTATATCAAAAATATCGCATTCATATATGACTATGATAAAGAAAGATGTTGGGCAATTATCAAAATGCTGAAAACTAAGAAAACAATGATGTAAAAGAAGAACAAAAGGTGACAATGATACCTATTATCATCAATCTATTAAGTAATACCCTAGGGATCTGAGTACAAAGTACTCTATCACTAACCTATAAATCTCTACTTGACCAAGAGCAAATATATCAACCGTACTGAAGATTATAAGTGCATCTAAAGATACATGAAGGCATAGAGATGGACTTTAGCAGATCCACTAAATGAAAACCCTAGTGTGACATCTAGAACAAATATCTAGAGATCCACATGGTCAATCAGCATACAACAAATATGGTTCACTCTAAATGCGTACCATATTTGTTGGGGGGCAGTTGTTGACCTACAAAGCAAATAAAAAATTTTGGAATAATTGCATACCAGCCCCGATGCTTTGCCCAAATCCTGCGTAAATCTCGTCGCTACAGGCGCCCCATACTATTCTGAACGACGGCGACTTGTGCATCGATCACGTGCATAAATCGGACTTAGCTACCCCTTTGGGTCGTTAAAATGATAGCAGAGCTCTCATTCTCCGGGCCCTTGATTCCTCTCCCCCCACGCTCAGACTCTCGATCTCCATTTCCCAGAACCGATCAGCCTTGATCTAATTGAAGCCAAAGCTGGAACTGAGAATTGATCTCCTGCCATAAAACCTACGGCTGGACCTCACGCATAACTGATCTCCTCCCCCTCTTCCCTAGTCCCGAATATATATATATATATAATTTTTTTTGTCAAAAAAAAAGAAAAAGAAAAGAATATACCAGTAGCGCTCACGTAGCGTAATAGAGAAGAAAATCGGTGCGACACTCGTAGCGAGTCAGGTAATACCATGAATGTTCATGTAGTATAAAGGGGACAAAAAATAAGTACATCCAAATGCTCATGTAGTGCAGAGGGGGGCATGAAACTATGCTTCCTTTTAACACGTACTCGAAGACCCTTAAACGCTCATGTAGCGTGCAGAAATTAAAAAAAAAAATACAATCACGGTGTCATCCGACATCTACCAGTAGCGACGAGGGGAAGGTTGCCTCTTGGTTTTTCCCCTAAACGGGGGAGACGCCGGTAGGCTACCGGATTTTCATCTGAAATGCACAAGGACTTGGACTAATTAAGGGAGACTTTACTTGGACTAAATAAACAATAAAAAGACTTGATATTAAACTAATAACGACAAATTGAATCTAATTTGATTTGCACATAATTTGGCTTCAGGCAAAAGACAACAAACTATAAAGAACATGAGCTTGATTTGAATCAGATGTCAAAGATTTGAACTTAATATAAGCAAACTCAATGAACATAAAAAAAATGACAATGAACTTCGACTCAAACTTGAGCTGAATTTGAACATGATTCGAACATTTGAACTCAAGCAAGGACTTGGGTTGGACCACAAGAGACTTAGACAAGATTTGGACTACTTTATCTCAAACTTTAACTTGCAAAGACTAAAAGGGACATATAACTTAATATTGTTGCCTAAACTCAAGCAATGACATGAATTAGGACTGAATTTGGTTGGAACATCAAATGAACTAAGTGAGAACTTGAATTAAAACTTGACTACAAAACTTGGACATAAGCTTTGAACTTGATTCATACATTATGTGAACTTGATTGAACTCAAACTAAGCAAAGAACATAAACTTGGTGACAAGGAATTCACTTGGATTTGAACTCAACTTGAATATAACAAAAAAATGAATATTCAATAAGGACCTTCAATGCTAATACTAATTAAAAGTTTCAAGTCATTCAAATCTCATACAAGCAGGCAAGTACTCACGTGTAAGAAATCCCTAACTTGTCACTCGTGAACAATGAAATAAAGGTGATTTGTAAATAATCACATCAAACCTTTATGAATTATTGATGCTAATGAGCTTAGTGAGACACCAATAAATATGAGTGAAAAAGTTGGACATGTCTCAGCTACGAACGAAGAAAGTAAAGTGATAGAAAATACTACTTGATTGCCAATGTTTATCCAAAGTTCTCTTTAATGAATATCATTGTGATGTCGATCGCCATTGATACTATAAGACCCTTAAATTATCCATGAGCTAGATTCAAACTATTTATATTTGCAAAATGAATGGAGTTAATTGAAACAGATGATACACGAAGAATGATATCTATTCACAAGTCAAGGTTAATTGGAAAGTGCAATGATATGATTGCAATCAAAACATGAAACTTCAATGAGATATCAATGGGTCATCACATCGATTGGAATAAAAATGTTATCAAGCAGATTTACTACACAAGATTTGAATCATCTTTACAAAACAATGGAAGATTTATATTGGTCAACATGGCTCATC
The DNA here is from genome assembly GCF_001605985.2 of Dendrobium catenatum. Lineage (NCBI taxonomy): Eukaryota > Viridiplantae > Streptophyta > Magnoliopsida > Asparagales > Orchidaceae > Dendrobium > Dendrobium catenatum. The sequence goes on along the minus strand of NW_021477281.1, from coordinate 93,534 downwards.
CACAATTAACAATCAATAGTGGTTGTAGAGAATGTGATGAACTACTTGCAGACAATAATAGTTTGCATACAATAAGTGTAATAATTTCCCAACACTTGACAATCAATTAGCTTGCAAGCAAAGATGGAAGATATATGGCAGATGTAGACTCTCACGAGTTGTCATAGAAGACTTGCTATGCATATCACAAGTGAGATACAAAAGAAATATATTAAATGTAGGATCCAAGTCACTATAAGAGGTTTGTCATGCATAAAGGTACCCACCTATGGGTGAAAAAAAATATCATCTGGTAAATGCTAAGGACATCCTTGCAGTCAATAAGAATTCAATATAAACAGATACACTAAACCCTCTACAAGTGAGGACATAAGATCTACAATACATACAATATCTCTACTAATACAAATATATGCACAACATGCCATATATGGGTAGATGCAGAACGATTTCAGTAAATGCACTATCCTATAGTTAATTATAGTCTGTGAATGAATACATCTACCTACAACAACAGTGAATGTATTTTAAGGACTAAAACCTCATCGAAATGCATAAAGAATGCAGCAAATGCAAGATCCTATGAGCTTCTAAAAAATTTTGAGATTAGCTAGTACACTACCATGTATTTGCATAAATCATGCAAGTAGTGCACGACAATCTACTTATATAATGCAGCAAACAACTTAATCTATAAGCTTCTACAACATGCCACCGGATCCACAACATTCAAGCAAGCAGAAAGGTGTTTCTAAATATTTTTATAATGTCCCCGCACATGCACCATAGTATGTATGCACATATGTACACAAAGGGGTAAATACAATCACGACCCGCATGAGCCCCGGCGAGCGTGTTATAAGTATACACATAACGTCTAGGGATGCTGCATGGGTGCATAAAGTTGAACCCGATCCTCCTAAGTGGATAAATAGGAGTCGACAATGCTCAACAAATAATTATAAAATTCCCCCAAACACCCGTATAGGCCACAACGAGCGTGTTATTAGTTCACACGTGACATCTAGGGATGCTGCGCGGGTTATTAAATTTCAATATGGTCCTCCTAAGCAGGTAAATAGGAGTTGACAAGGTCTAATAAATAATTATAAAATATCCCCAAACACCTGCATGGGCCCCAGCAAGCATGCTATTAGTACACACATGATGTATAGAAATGTTGTGCGGGTTAATAGGTGAATTCAAGTTCAAACTCGATCCATCTAAGCGGATTAATAGGAGTCGATAGTGTTCGAACCATCAAATAAATATACGATTTTGGCGACCGATATATCTATTTTAATATATTCATATTAGGCCTTCAAGGCCTATAATAAAAAAAATTCACTAATAAAGGCACAAAGCCTATGAGAAACACATCCTCGACCAACAGCTTAGTCGAGTTGACAAGGTTCAGTCCATAAATGGAAATGACCCCTTATACCTAAATGGTGGCCGTATTGAATGTAGATCTCAAATGGAGGGGTTAACTACGAATACTTTCAAATGCCATCCTCAAAATCCAAAAATCCAAAAATATTTAAAATTGAAATAAACCCATCATCATTTAAAGTAAAATACATTCACCATCCACAATAGTTTTTCATGGTGGACAAATTAAAATTTACTTCATCTAACATAAAGCTAATGCCTAGTAAAAAATATCACTAGGATACATTTTAAAATAATCTCCTGCCAATACGAACATGGTACGTGTCCTCTAATCGATAGTTTTGCCACCAAATGGCACCGTAGGATAAACGATTATGACCCGTGACCCTCTGAACTGAGTGGTTTTATCGCCAAATGGCACCATGAAATACTTGTTATGGCCAAAGCAGTACGTTCCTTACTGGCATCAAATCCTTGAGATAAGAATCAATAGGATATAATCGTTAGGGCACAAAGCCCTCTGTTAGCTAAGGTGGATTCAAATTTGTCCCCTTAGACAAATATTCACCCCAGGTCTACAAGGTCCCCTTGGACGAAGCAACCTATGGCTACCAACAAGGATTCTTCTGTCAGGTTGGGTCGACTACCTTCTTTGACTAAGTAGACTAGGGACCACGATGGCCTGGGATGACAAAACCATGGGATCTTGATCGGGTTCATCATCCATTCCCCCACCATCCGCTTTAAGTGCAAGATGGTGAAAAGTTTTAATTTTAAATATCAAACCTTTCAATCATCCTATGCTCATTGCTGCTACTATACACCTGATACAACGTATCTATGGATATAATGTATCTGATTGACGACTAGCCTTAATAGAAAGTTCTCTCTCGTTATTGGGAGGGATAATTAACTACAGGGGCTTGCGCCTATAGGAAACCAGAACTCAGATCATAAAGTCCTCATAAAATGAGGGCGAAATCTTTGCATAGTGTCTTATCTACAAATTCATCTTCCTTCTAAAATTTACCTCGGAACTTAATCTGTTAAAACTCCCCCGAAGAAAGAAAAATAGAAGTCTGGCGAAGTACGGGGCTAAATTTTCGAAGCCCTCACCTTTCACGATCTGAAATGATATAACTTGTTTAGTATACAAGTTATGTTATAATAGGTTGTGACAAACATCACTTACTTATAGTTTTGAAAGCACTTCACCTTGCCTTCATCTAAACCCATGGTAGACTTGGTCGCTATAAGAATAAACAAAATTATAACAAATGCCACCAATTCAACAATCATACCCATAACAAGCCCTTCAATGGGGTCTCACCACACTCGCATCACAGTCAGAGGGACATCATCAAAACTAAAGGAGTGAAATACTATCCCTATGGTCCCACCAATCCAGTATCTTACTTGCCAGCATCTTCCTTGCCTCATTAGGAAAGAGTGGAACAGTTTCATTTGCCCTTGGGCTAATAAACCCACTTACATTTATAGCCATCTTCTTTTTCTTAATCGTGGGAGAAGATAGCTTCATCACCTTATTTTCTTTTAGTTTGTGTTTGCTTTTGATAACCTTCGTCAACCTCTTAAGGCTTAACTTAGCCAACTTAGCAGAGTCAAAATCGTCCATCCTAAGCAAGTTAGAATTACTTAAGGAAGAAATAAATGTAGCAACCTTTCACCCTCAATCCACTATTTATATATACAAAAGGCTACAAATGTTATAAGGCAATAACTTCTACTTACTCTCCTTTTAATTTATTTATTGATAACATTAATCGCTTATCTTTAACACATTTGTTCTTTTCGCAACTTGTTATTTAAAGGGTCCAGTGAATCATGAGACTAAATGTATATTCATGCATGCTCATATAGGTAATGCACAAGTATTTAACACATCCTCAAAGGGAACTCGCCTCAAATGATCACATCTCTTAAGAGGAGACCTTCCCACAAGGAAAGGAAGCCCGTTAATAAGCTAGACAACACTATCTTACAAAATATGGCTATCCTCATAGGAAGACTCAATTAAATTGGTTACACTACATAATCATCCTATATAGCAAATTCCCAAAAAGCATATCATCTAGGATGGTTAAAAAATCTCACTAATCCCAATAGAAGTTTATTTGCATGCACTCTCCATTGACAAAGCTATTTGGTGGCTACCAACATCATCAATCCAGCTACATGAAACTCACATAACTCAAAAGTTGCAATAAAGATCCCCCACATCAAATCAAAAGTTGCAATAAAGATCCCCCACATCAAACAATCATCGACCTATAGTCTTTGTCCAATAGGTAAACTCATCCCATTTAAATTTAGAGATCGCCCATATGAACTAGCTCTGAGACCAAGAGTAACATTATAGGCAAAGATACTAATGGGGGCCCACCAATTGGCTATGCCATGTCTCCATGACATCCTATAATGTCTCACATCATTTGTTGTACTTTACATTATTTTTAGTTTCTTAGGTGTATCCTTTTGTATAGCCCTCAAAACTCTATAAATAAGTGGTAAAGATTATTTGAAATTTTTTAAAATCTTTTGGCTCTTTTTAAATTTGTTTAGCACTTAAAGACCTAAGACTCTTACTACGTGGTTTCTATATTGCTCTGAAATAAGACCCACAATATTCTCTCCCTCCGTATGTGTGTATATATATATATAACCCTCTAGAACCCCTAAGTTTCCATCTCAAGATGACTTGCTAGCATGATCAAGTATCGCCCATGGATAAAATTAGATCCAACATATTAACTAATGAAAATAAAAGATACCAGAACATGAATATCCATGCAATAAAATGTAATGTCCTAAAATCACAAATTTAACATGCCACTATAAAATTTATTAGTTGATTTCATCAAAAAGTGCAACAGAAACAAGAAAAAAAAAACCAAAAAATACAAAGAGCTGTAGAACAAAAACAGAACCACACCCCCCCCCCCCAAAAAAAAAAAAAAAAAAATAAAAAGGAAAAAAAAAAAAAAAGATTAAAAGCTTTTGCCCCTTTGTTTTTCTTGTCCTAACTATTTTATTTTCAGTGCATGAGCTATTGTCAAGAATTCCCTCATTAAGGGTTAAGCAGAAGGGAGAGCCCAACCTTGGAGCTATTCTCAATTGCCTTTGTGTCTACCTCAGCAGTGAGAGTTATTAAAGATTTAGGTCTCCACTGGTTCTTGATGAGTGCATTGGCCTTGCCAAAGTTGTTAACTCGAGCTTTGATTGTTTTCAGAGGTTCCAGTGAGTTTTGGGCCCCAAAGGTAAGTGTGTTCTCATTGTTGGGGAAATTGTGGGTCAGCTCAGCCCCAACTACAATGTTTGTGAGTGGGTTCACAAGTTGGTAATATGATGCACTCAGAAAATCTCCTTGGTTGTAACTATGAATAGAAAATATTTTATTGCTTTCATAAGAGAAAAATATCATAATAAAACTTTGGTTAAAATAGGAGAGCTAAAAATTACTCACAGATGCAATGAAGCAATGAGGTCGGCATTGGTGATGCTAAGAGCAAGATTGTACTTGGTTAATTCTCCAATAGTTGTATCCAGTAATAGATCAGCACCAACAGCAATTTTATTGGTACCGATCACTTCAGAAAAGTTTATGATGAGATTGGCAGTCAATTCAATACTGGTAGTAAAACATGCAATTTCATGAAGTGCTGCACCTCAACCTAAGGATGAAGTAAAGGTAGGTAAAAAAAACAATTAAAAAAAAACTTTTCAAGGATAAAGCAAAGGTAAAAAATTTGAAGAGACGGACTCACAAATTTTATCAAAATGATTTTGAAGGCAAAAAGAGCAACTTCAAAATTTACCTTGCAAGGCCTTTTGTCTGGAAGAACACAACTGAGTGTTGTTTTTAACTTAGGTATTCCAAGGTTGTCAATGGTAAATGTGGTTAAAACCTACAAAAGGAGACAATAAGGTTATTCTTTAGCTCATCTATGATACCAAAAAGGAAAGAAAATATTTTAGAAAAGCCCATTATGTTAACAAGAATAATTGAAATGTATTGTGCTATAGCGAATCTGCTATTACTGTCACACCAAATATAATATAGCATGCACAATTAAACCACTAAAAAAATCAACAACAACAAAGAACTTTCTTACATTGGATTCTGAATTCGCTATCACATCAACAGTAACATTCTTGTTCTTCAGCTGTGATGGATCTCAACCGAAAGGAAACTATTTTTCTTTGTACCTGAAGTAACGATGGCCTGCAACAAGAAAAAATAGGGGAAAAGGTTGTAGGATCACATGCCATGCTTCTCTTCTCCTCCACCTCCTGTCCCCTTCCCTTCACAACCTAATATCTACAAAGTCCTTTCAACAAAAGTTTTTTGGCTCCATGACCCAACACCAAACACTTCAAATATGGACTCCTCATTTTTTGACAACAGTTCTTTACCACCCCTTTATAATCCCTCATTTTTTGACAACAGTTTTTTGGCTCCTGTCCCCTTCCCTCTTTACCACCTCCTTCAGTGCTAGCTTGGCAAGGCTTACAGATAAGATGGTCCTATCAGAATCCCCCAACGAGGAAAACCTAATTAATTCATAGATTTTGAAAGGAGACTTTCCTCTTCCCTATGATGAAAATGACTCATATCTTTTGACTGATGAAGTATTTGAGGGGAGTATAGAATGGCAATTGACATTTATTGGTTATGTACTGGGCAAAAGACAAAACTATGGCTTTTTCTAATAGCACCAATGAAGTTTTAGAAGATAAAGGTATACTTGAGCAAAGAACGTATATTGGGATTTTTTTTTGTTTAAGTTTTCTGGTGTGGAAGATTATGAAATGTTTTAAAACGGTGGGCTCTATACATTTCCTCTTTGGAAAACCCTTTCTATTCAATAAGTGGATTTGGGATTTCAAGCCTTTTAAAGATGACATAGCTGCATACATTTTTGGATTAACTTCCCTCATCTTCCCCTTTCTTATTGGAATTAGGAGGGATTGTTTAAGTTGGCTAGCAAAATCGATGTTTTGTTAATAGAAGATAACATAACTCTCTAGACTAACTTTCATGAGATTATAGGTACAGATTAATTGCTCCACGCCTTTGTCCAATTCTATTACTACTAACTTGAAAGGATTGAAATTTTATCAAGATATTATTTATGACTGGAAATCCACTTCTTGCAAAAATACATGCATTTATGAATGATGACTCTTCATGCCTTAAAAATACCCTTACTCATAATCTTCCTGGGGGTAGGAGCATGTTCAAAAGCAATGGCCATCGTCCACTAAAGAAATCTAGGTGTCCAATTAAAATCCATTCCACGTTCACTGCTAATCAAGAACACAACCCCTCAGCCTCTTTGTTTGATCAACAGAACTTGCGAATGCCTACTATACAAAAAGCTATTTTTGGCTTCTCCATCTTATGGCCATAATCCAACCCACTTGATAGATTTAGATACCCCTCCTCCTTCACCTTCACAACCTCCTCTTGAATCCCATGCATCAAATCCTAATATTCTCTCATTACATTACCCATCATCATGAAGATACTAAATCGATCATTCAAAATTCTTTTATGCTAGATAAGATCACCAATTCAAACCCTAAACATATCACTTCTGAAGCAGCTTCTTCTATAGCCTTAAAAACATAAACTCATTTTGTCCATTATGTATAGCTCTTGCACTGGATCTTGGAATGTAATAGGGTTCCAAGCAGCAGGGCATTACTGAACTACCGAAGGTTTGTCCAGTAAAATGATCAAGATTTAATTGACTTTAAAAAAACAAAAATCAATCCTGATCTTCTTGCATACCATTTATTTTTTAGGAGATTTTCCAAAATGAGCAAAGCTCTAACAATTTTCATAGTTTCCTAACAAGGAAAAACAGATTAATCCGCTTAAGATTACTTTTAATCGAAATCTGATTTTCTCTCAACTGATCCATGGGAAACTGATCATCTCTATCAATCGAACTTGTTATTCCATTTTTTCCTATGCTATCAATGATGGTTTGGTTAGAAGGGATATTTTATCCTTTTTATCAAATATTTCTTCCTCTGTAAAATCCAATTGGTTTGTGCTCGGAGACTTTAATTGTATTCAGTTTGAAAAAAAAAGAGGCATTCCCACTCCTAAAAGGATAATGATTTCAATGAATGCTTGTTTGACTCTAACCTTTTGGATCTTGCCTATAAGGGTCTTGCATATACGTAGTCTAATAATGAAGATGATTATCTCATCAAATCAAAGATGATGATTTCAATAAATGTTGTCTTTGCAATACCATATAGCTAGAAAATTTCCCTTCCTCATACTATAAGGTATTTCACCCAATGTCTTCAGATCACCTACCATTAATTTTTTAGTTGGATATGTTTGCAAAGAGAATCACATGTTTCTATACAAAAACTAATATTATTCTTACTATAACAATACTATGTTGATAGTTTGGGCTTGCTTTGTTTATGGAGACATGATTTATGCCCTCTATAAAAGCTTAGGTCTATTAGACTTTTTTCTTAAAGGCTCTTCTTGGAATAATGATAAAATTTTAGGGCAAGAAATAGCAAACTTTAATCTTTAAAAAAAAACACATCTCTCAATAGGATTGAGACTATTCTAACAAAACTCTAGTTGCAATGAACACTTTTATAAATGAAAAGTACTCTTTCAATCTCCTGTCAGACTCAATGGATAAAACAACACGATCAGGTGGCATGGTTGAGTAAGGGAGAGGATGACATCTAATTCCATTATAATTCAATTAAGGAGGGGTGAATTCTAATAGGATTCAGATACTCTATCCTTGATGCGGTCATTTCCTTCCCTTTTGATATTACTCGCTAGTAAAGGGTCTTGATAAGACCAACAATATGTAAAGGAGAAAAGAAGCTTATGAGATATGCAGATTCAAACTAACTGCTTGGATCATCTTGCCAAGCAGTCGCTGCCACCTCCTTTTCCGGAATAAACTTGCACTCTCTTTCACTCTTTCTTCACCTCTCTTTAACCCCTTTTTTATTTCTCATTATGTTCCTTCTCACTTTTTCTCTAATTCTCTCTCTCTCTCTCCCTAATTCTCTCTCTCTCTCTCTCTCCCTAATTCTCTCCTTCTCTCTCGTCCTCTTCTTTTTCCTTCTATTTCTCTCTTCCGCTCTATAATTCTCCCTTCTCTCACCCTCTTTTTCTCTATAATTCTCTTTCCTTCTTTCTCACTCCCTCTCCTATCTTTCTCCATGTAAATCTCACTCTTCATCTCTAATTATCTCTCTTTTCCTACATAATTCTCTCTTTATTTCTGTCTCTTTCATCTCTCCTCTATTTCTCTTTGATTTTGCTCTCTTTCTCTCTCTAATTTTTTTGTCTCTCTCCTCTCACCTTCCCTTTCTCTATTTTCCCTCCACTTTGTCTCTCTAACTCTCTATGCTCTCTATTTTTCTCCAATTCTCTCTCTTTTCCTCTCTTATTCAATCTCTAATTTTCTTCCCTCTCACTTTCTTTATAATTCTATCTCTCCTTATTTCTCTTTCTCTCTCTTTCCCTCTTTTCTCTCTAATTCTCTCCTCTTTTTCTCTCTAATTTTCTCTCTCTTCTCTCTCTTATTTCGCAGTATCTCTTTCTCACTTTCTTTCTCTAAACAAAGAGATAAAAAAGAACTAAAAGAGGGAAAAAAACAAACAAAGAAAAAAAAGTGATGAGTACTCACCTAGTTAACTCACTAAATTAGTTGTCATCTAATTGACGACATTTCGTATGCTAGTTATAATATAAAGCAAGCTCACACTTTCATACAATAACTTAACCTTGTCTTAATTAACATGGCTGGAAAATCTTACATGCTTGCATATTCCTCATTGAACTAACCCATGTGGCCTTTCTTACTACATGCATCATTCTTAAAGTGGCAAGAAAATTTTCTTTGCAAATTTTTTTATGCACCTACATTGAGCATATATTCCTTTCTTGCCATGTTGGGAGTAGAAGGCAAGGTTATTTTGTTCAGACAACCATATAAAATTCCTTAGCATTGTCAATGGGTCAAACATTCCCCAAAGTACGCCCCCACATGGGGTTGATAGGAGAATGTTGTTGAAATTTTCATCGATAGGACTCAAAAGAAAATGAACTCAAATGACTTTCTAGAACTAAAAATTATGATTAAAATGATGAAAAATATGAAATTACAAAATAAGACAAAATGAACACCAAAAATTGTTTTAAGCTCAAATCTAAGAAAAATAAAAATATTATGAAAAATTATAAAATTCAAGATATTTGATTTATTTATCATAGCTTAGAGCAAAAATTTATACATTCTCCAGCACAATTTATCAAGGGTGATAAATATAAGATTAATCAAACCTCACAAAGAACCAATGTCATATCAAGAGTAGTGCTATGATCACTATAAAGAGATCTCTCGCTAATAAAAACGTGACATGTGCCTTCTAACTTGGTAATTTTTCTACTAAATTGCACCACTAAATGACAGATTTACCCAAGGCCTTCTAACCAAGATGTTATGACCTTACCCAAAAAGTTCTCCAACTCCAACACCTTGTGTTATGAACCATAAAATGCACTTAATAGGACATAAAACCTTCTATTAGCTAAGGTCGGCTTTATATTATCTCCTTAGATAAGCATTCACTCTAGGTCTAAAAAATCTCCTTGAACGATGCAACCCATTGCTGCCAATGATGATCTTTCAATCAGGTGGAGTTGACTACATTTGATAACTCAGTAGAATTAGGATCATGATAGATCCTGATGACAGAACCTTAGGATTTTGATTGAATTCATCATCATTCTTCCTACCATCCACTTTAAGCAAAAGATCAGTATATTTTATTCAACTCTAATATCAAGATGACTATCACTATACATTAAGCACTTAACACCTAACAATTAGCCTTAACCAAAAATTCTTTCATCACTATATGAGATAATAACCCAATGATTCTTAAGCCTATGAAAAACAAAGAACCATATCATAAATTCCTAATAAATGAGGGCAAAATTTTTAGGCAACGTGTTATCTGCAATTTAATTTGCCTTCTAAAAATTTGATCAAAACAATGAACTTTTAGAAAAGTTGGATGTGATGTTTTGGAGCCTACAAGCAGTTATTCCATTAATCATCCACCATGCTAAATTTTCTTTATTAAGGATAACAATACTGCAAATAATATTGTTCTAGCCCATGCACTCACTTTCAACCATGATGAGTTCTTCGTGCAAAATTAGGTATTACAAAGACTTCAATAATGCAAATGGAGCTACCATCCTTTCTAGACTTCTTCAAAAGGTTATCCCTAATCAACTTGTCATCGTGATTATTACTTGTATTGAAAATGTACCCTTTCCATTGTGCTAAATGGTGTGATCAAAGGTTACTTTCCTTCATCAATGGCCTCAAAAAAGGTTGCCCCATATCTTCATTTTTGTTTCTTATAGCCATGGATATTTTCTCTTCTCTTCAAGATTTTAAGTGGCCAATGGTCATTTTCATTCTATGGTTAATTGAAAAGTAACTATAGCTCACATAATACATAAAGATGATCTTTTGGTTGTTAGCCATGCCAAACCTTCCACTTTTGGTCCTAAGAAGTACATTGTTCTTATTTAGTTCGCTTCACATAAATCTCTTTAAATCTAAAGTTTCTTTCTCTAAACCAATTTGAAATATTGATAACCTTTTAAGCATTGTTGTCCTTAATGTTAGTATCCTAACATTCACTTACTTGGGCATCCCCATTATTACAATAAAAAACAAAAGTTAAGAACTGACACTCTCTTCTTTACAGAATCAAGGGTTGGCTTGCGAATTGAAAACATAATGTCTTTCATTAACAGTGAGATTTCAATTAATACACTATTCCTTCTATGCTGCCATTTCCTGTCGGCTTTTATCAATTGCTCTACCTATGTGTTCTTATATTTTCACTCCCCTACCATTTTATCAAATTGGTGCTTAAGAAATAATAAAGGTTGGAGTAGCTCTAATGGAAAATAAGATTAGAGAGTGTCGTATTAGATGGTTTGGTCACATAAAATGTTATTCTTCTGATGACCCAATTAGGAGAATAGATGTATTAGATTTGACATATGTTAAAAAAGGTAGAGGTAGACCTAAAAGGACATAGTTAGAAAATATTGGAAATGACTTTTTTTTATTAGATTTAAATGAGAATTTGACTCTTAATAAGATGCAATGGAGAAAAAGGATAAATGTAGTCGACCCCACATAGTGGATAAAAATTTGATGTTATTGTTGTTGGTGGTGGTGCTTAGAAAATTATGGGTCTCTGTGAGGGAGATTTGCTCGGTATGTCTACCATTTTTGGTAGGATTTGATGTTTCTGGCTCCTATTATTAGAATATGGTTATCCTTCAAAGTTTAAAATGGTTTTAATTTTTTTCTTTATTACGAACCATGAATTGGAGGAGCTTCATTTTTCAAATGTTATGTGTTCAGTATTTTAACATCTTTAACTTATGTGACAATATTCTTTTATGTTCCATTTTTTAGGAGGCAAATGGGAAGCTTCCTTTCGCTTGTCTTTTCAACATTTTATGCTGCAACTCTATAGCACAAAATATGGCATAGGCTGATGCAAAAATAATTAAAACATAACATATAGTTGCTGCAATTAAGATGGCACAATTTCCATCACCACCCCTACACACATAGCCTAATTGTTTGGATCAGCCTATGCTGAGATAGGATGCTACACAGAAGAGCAAATGAAGAAGAGAAATAAAACAATTATGAATATTAATTAAATTAAACTAGATTGAAATCAATTCCATAATTTGGTTTATTACAAGTACAATCTGCAATCAATCAATATCTTTAAGAAACTGCCCATACAAATTTAAAAAGATTTAATTCAATCAATCTTCAATCATCCAAGCAAAGAATTTATTGAAAAGAAAATAGTGGGACTGCCCAAGGTTTTAAAGAAGCTTATTCAAAACAGTGGCAAACTAGATAAATTAGCTAGATAAAAATTAAATGAAAACTTAAGAGCATTAATAAAAGAGAAGCACAATTATAAAAGCATCAAAAGAAAGAGAGAGAGAGAGAGAGAGAGAGAGAGATAGAGAGAAAGAGAGAGAGAGAGAGAGAGAGAGAGAGAGAGAGAACTCATGAACTAGGTATATAATTAATATAATTAAAATTAATGAATAACTGAAAAGATTTTGAAAAAGAAATGCTCACACGATATATTACTAAAACAAAACCGTTCACAAGAACCCCAAAAAATAATTAGAGACGCATAATCGCCAAGCTGCCAGTCATTCAAACCATTTCACATAACAAATTGTACCCACATCTCTCATCCGATTTCGTCAAAAAACAAAACAAAATAAGTTTTAAAACAACATTCAGTCAATAACACCATAGGATGTACAGAAAAAACGCCAATAATACAAAATGAGCAGGACCAACGAACAATATCAAATAACTAATTCAAAACCTAACAAAAAAACTCACAACTCCATTTGCCGTGTGGGTTGTGACGGTGAACTTTTGACCCGTCTGGAAATCTCTGAAAAGAAGATCTACTGAGGGAAAAAAAGAAACAACGAAATATTTTAAAAATCGAGTAAGATATTTTAGAAAGAAAATTAAACAAAAGACAAAAGCAAGATTGCGACCTCTGGCCATCTCGCCGATGTCGGAGTAGAGACCTGGACCCATTATCTCACGACCAAGATCTCGAGCTCAATAGAGATAGAGAGAGAAAGAGGGGGAAGGAACAGACCGGAAATATTTATAGGAAGGACCGAAGCCAAAGATGAATAAAAAGAAATTGTGTAGCATTAAGTGCCGGGGATGACTTTTTAATTCTTTTTTTTATATTTTATTTATAATTATTTTTCTTAAAGCTATGTTAATTAGCAATAAAAAAGTCGTCCAAATAAAATCTTAATTTTAAATAATTGTAAAACAAACTTTTTTAAATTTTGGGGCAGAGCCCATATATTAAATTGAAAAGAAGGTTACAATGAACCACAAAAAACACCTATACTGAAAATACAAGTGTGGGTTAAGACTACCAACAAATAAAAAGCCAAAAGTGCCAAAAAAAGTAAGAGGAGATCAAAATAAAAAATAGGGCTAAGGAAAAAGGAACCGATATAGAGGCTTTTGATCATAGCAACATAAACTTAGAAGCCCAGAAGAGCAGCAAAAACCACCTCGGTTGCCAAAGGAAAAACCAAAAAATGTTCTGCAGGTTGCATCTAATGTCCATCCAAATGCAAAAGCTAATAGATCGATTGTCCAGGCCATGCAAGGCCAGGCGAAATGAAGTAACGGCTCCTCTCATCATCGCCCCAGACATTGAGAATCAGCAAAAAAATGGTGCTATAGAGAGAATCATGTAGGAAAAGTCGATTGCAGCTTGTCTATGTGATTCCATCTTCTCGTTTTTGCAGTAATAGCAAAAGAAACCTTATGAAAAATAGTGAGAGGCAAACTTTGTAAACCTCAAAATCGTCCATCATTTCTTTCCCTCCACAAAAAGTATACCACACATCAAATAACCAAAAACAAAAATACTTCTCAAACTGCTTTAATTGCTACAACCAATCAAAATATTCAAAAATCTTGAGTAGGGAAGGCCGAAAGAAGAAGCCTTCAAGATAAGGAAGAAGAGAGCTAATAACTTCAAAGGTAAAATCACAGTTAAACATAAGATGCAGATTGGTTTCATCATCCAACCAACAGAGGTGGCATATACTTTGGATGTCAATATTTCTCCTTCTTAAAACCTCAGCAGATTTTAGCCAAATTTATTCCAAGGGACAGTAGGAACATAAAAAAAAAGAGCTCTTTGAAAGTTTTGAAGCAAGGTTCCCCAACCCCCACCCAAGTAACACTATCAGTTGGGACATCCTGGAGGTTCATAGAGTGGATGAATTGTATAACATTGGGATGAAAGAAAGCAGGTAAATTGCAAATATCTGAATAAGTAAATTTTTACACGCTAACATAACCCGAAGTGGGAGGGTGAAACAGCTCTGAAAGAGCTATGCCGTTAAGCCAAGGATCCCAATACATGTCAAAATTGTAATTAGCACCATCAATTTTAAAGTTAATGTGTTGTTTGATACGACCAGCAGTTACACAGATAAATTTCCAGTACTTAGAGGCTTTAGAAGAAGGAGGTTTCCAAGGGGAAACATGATTACTTCTAAATCAGTTCGCAATTAACGAATTATGGCTAAGGAACCGCAAAATGAAATAGCAACCAAAACCAAAAGCGAGGGACTGAATATCTGGAATGTAGAGCCCATCAATAGAAGTTGGGAGATAGTTATTCTTCCACAAAATGAGGTGCAATTTCTTCTCTGCACTGAAACCATGAAAAAGGAATCTGAAACAAAGTTTATCTATGGATTTGCAGCAAGTTTTGGGAATAATCGCCCCTCTAATCCAATAAGCAATGGTGTTGGCGACTGTAAACTCCAAATATTGGATTCTACCTGCAAAAGATAAGAATTTTACTTTCTAACCAGCAAGTAGAGTAGAAAATTCTACTCAGTAGTGGTTGGAAGTGAGTATTGGAAAGTTTTTTGGAAGATATAGGGAGGCCCAAGTACTTGATAGAATGGTTTATCATGTTGAAGCCAATAAAGAGGGAAATGTCATTTGCATTATAAGTGTTCAGAGAGAAGATGATGGAGCACTTTTCCTTATTAATGAAAAGCCCAGAAGAAGCAGTAAAAAGGTCAAGTGTAACCTTAAGATTCATAGCATTTTTGACCTTAACTTCACTAAACACCAGAACATCATTCACATAGAGAAGATGACTCAAAGTGATACCACCACCAGAAATGTCTGAGAAATTGCTAACATCGAGGGTGGAAGAGAATGCATCCATGATAATGATAAAAAGTAGCGGGGAAAGAGGACAACCTTGGTGAAGACCGAATGTGGAGTTAAAATACCCTTCCAAAGCACCATCAATGCAGATAAAAAAAGGAATGTCCATAATGCAACCTTTGATCTAGGATATAAAATTTTGTTTGAAACCTTTTTCAAAATGTCTAGAGATGAGAAACTCACGTGAGAAATGGAAACCTTTTTCTTATGTCAAGCTTGGCACAAAAAAAAAACTTAATGTTCTTATGAACATTGAACTCTCTCAAAATTACATAAGCCAACACAATATTATCATATGCTAATCTTTTATGAATGAAACCCACTTGGTTTTTGTGAATAATAAAAGGCAACACCTCCTTCAATCTATTAGCCAAGATTTTGGCAATAATTTTGTAGAACACAATGCAAATGGAAATGGGACGGCAATAAGAAATATTTGAGGAAGTGGATGTTTGGGTATCAAGGAAATAGCAGTGGCTTTGGCACCTTTAGGGAGGTGGCCAATGGAAAAATAATTCCTAACCGCATTTCAGACATGAAAGCCAATAGTATCCCAAGAGGCCTTATAAAAATCAAAATTGATGCCGTCGGGCCCGAGGAAGAGAAAGGCAGATCAGCAAAAATAATAGCTCTAATTTCCTCATTAGACACCATAGCAGTAAGTTGATCAATGAGGTTAACAAGCAGCGTGGCACCAATGGGAGTAGTGAAAGTAGGAGGAAGGGTCAGTGCATGAGTATTGTAAAATTTTTTGATTTAACTAATAGCAACATTTGCAATATCCTTATGCTTAGTGAAAATACCATCAGCAGTAGCCAATTCCTTTATGTGATTAAAGTTGCTTCTAGCTTTAATTCTGGCATAAGGGAAACCTAAGTCGTCTTCCCCATTTGGAAGCCATTTAGCTTTTGCACGTTGGACAACCCAAGATGCCGAAGCATTATGAAAAAAATTGAGAGATTTGTTGATGTCTATGAGATCTGAATTGAGAATAGGATCAAGAGAATTTGCTTGAATAGATGTAAGCAAACAATTATGGTTACTTTCAAGAGCAGAAATGTTATCATGAATATAAGAAGAGCTAGCCCAATTTCTTTTTCTAAGAAGGGACTTCAAATATCTCAATTTACCATAAAAATTTGCAATAACACTACCATCAAAATGAGTGGACAATGCAAAAAAACATGCTCCCAAAAACCATCCATAGAACTCCAAAATTTTTTAAATTGGAATCTGCTAAAATTGGCCACCGCAGGATTAGAGTAAAGGACTAAACAAGAGTGATCAAAACAACCCAGAAAATTGACCTTGTAATAGGAAGAGGGGAAACAATCAAGCCAAGATTGATCGGCCAACATCCTATCAAGCTTAATGTGAATCAGGTCTTGAGGTCTTTGGTTATGCCAAGTGTAAAACAATCCAGTAGAACCAAGATCAAAAACCCATTGTCAGAGATCCAAGTATTCATTTCCCCCAACTGACTGAAATGAGGAGGAATACTCTTGATTTATCCTTCATCTCCTTATAACAGTTGAAGTCCCCTATAATGACCCAAGGGGAAGTGATACCATCAGCCAAAGTAGAGAGTTTTTTCCACAAAGCAATCCTATCTACCGAGGAGTTTGCAGCATAAACCATAGAAATTAAAAATGTAGTGGAAGAACCAGAATGAAAAAAGACCATGAATAAGCTGAGGAGAGACATGAGAAGGGTTGAAGGAAACCAAGCTGGGATTCCACTTCACCCAAATTTTAGCAGGAGAGGAGGAGCTGGAGTTATTGCAACTCAGTTAGTTAAGGAAATATTATGGTTCTTGATGAACCAAGGATCAGAGAAGTGTTGAGAGGAAATTTTTGCTTTAAGGATGCAAAGCAAGTCTATGCGATGGGAAGAGACCAGGTTTTTGTAAGCTAGAACCTTGTAAGGGTCGTTAAAACCCCTAATGTTCTAGCAACCAATGTGAGAAAGGTTCATTTGGATTTTGAGGAATACACTTTTTTAACGATTTTGGCTTTGAAGGGCTTGGGTTGAGTGTCCTTCTTAGTAAGATGAGTGTTAGAAGGATCCTCAACTTTATCCATATCATTATGGAAGGGGAATTCATGGGAATCTCCCGTGTTTGGAGGTTCTTCTCGTTGTAGAATGGCAAATTTGTTAGGGGAAGTTGAGGGATTCGTATGTAGGGGGACGGGTCCAAACTGGAGCGAAAAGTAGGATTAGCTTTGCTGCAACTTAATTTCTCTAAGGAACTAGGGGGTGCCTCATCCGGGCCAACGGGAAGCTCCGACATTACCTGGAACGAGCTAAGGATTAATTGGGAGTCAGATGAGGAGGCATCATCCAGGGGCGAGTTAAGATTAGGGATGTAATATGTAGGTCTAAGAGAAGTAGTTGGGCCAGTAGGGGGAAGTACAATAATAGAGGATGAAGGATAAATAGAGGGAGGGTTAGGCAGTACTCTATTTTAGATAATGATCATATCACTTTATTAAATAAATTTGATGTACTAAATAAAAAGTATATTGATTTATTCGATGCACACAATTCTTTGAAAACATCATATATTGAGCTAGAAAAAACATTTAAGGACTTAGAAGAACATGCATGTCAATTAGATAGTAGTGACCATGCATTAAAACTAGAAGTGGCAAGCTATAAAAGTGAAAATAAATATTTACAAGAAAAAATACTATACTTGAGAACAATAAAAGGCCACCTTCAATAGCTCAGTGGTATAACCCCTCAACACATCATACATTACATAAACCTAAATAGGAGCACCATCATCCACATCAGCTAGCGAACCCATTCCTTGGTGTTAGGTGTTACTCTTGTAGCATATTAGGACACATACCCTACACTTGCATTATCCACTATAGGATAAATTTATTGTGGAGGCCTAAATTGCATTCATCGTAGCATGACATGCATACATCTTATCTATTAAAGCATATGGTGAAACCGAAACTCACTTAGGTTGCCAAAAATATCCTTTAAATGACATTGTAGTGGTGTTCTCACAAAAAGACTAGTGAGAGCATGTGGTGCCTAAATAGTGGCTGCTCGAGGCATATAATTAGTGAAATGAAGTAGTTCTTCACACTAGAGGCCAAGTTGGAAAGAAATATGACATTAGTAGGTAACATCACTAGGAAAGTGGTGGGATAAGGTACAATTAGAAACTCTAGACACCTTATGATTGAAAATATTTTGTTAGTTGATGGCTTAAAGTATAACTTATTATGCATTAGTCAATTGTGCAATAAAGACTTTAATATAAAATTTCTTTCTAACAAATGCATGATGAGCCTCGATAATGAACTTGTGTTAGAAGGAAAATAAAAGAACAATGTTTACATGTTAGACTTGAATTGTATTGAACACTTAAATTTCTTATGTTTAAAAACAACAATAGATGATTCTTAGTTATGGCATAAGAGACTATTCTATGTGAGCATGAAAATACTTATGAATATCACGCAGAAAAGCCTAATTAGAGGCATACCTAAGTTAGACTTCATTAAGGATAACTTATGTGATGCCTGCTAACTAGGTATACAAGTAAAATCATTATTTCATTCAATCAAAAATATCAACACCTATAGGCCACTAGAAATTCTTCAAATTGACCTATTTGGACCAGTTAGTATAGCCAACCTAGGAGGGAAGAGTTATGAATTTGTAATAATAGATGATTTTCTATATTCATTTGGATAATACTTAGCACATAAGAGTGGGTCATTTGAGGAATTTAGAACCTTCTCCACTTGGATTCAAAGAAAATTAGGAAGTGAATTCTCAATAATCCATAGTAATTATGGTGGAGAATTTGAAAATGATATGTTTAAATGTTTTTTTCAAGAGATAGGAATAGAACATAACTTTTTTTCCCCTAGGACCCCTCAGTAGAATAAAATAATTGAGAGAAAGAATAAAATGTTAGTTGCAGCTTTTAGGGTAATGTTAGCTGAATACACTCACCCTAGATATTTTTGGGCAGAAGTGGTAAATGCTGCTTATTATTTTTTAAATTGGATAAATGTTATATCCAAACTTAATAAGATACCGTATGAACTCCTTAAGGGTAGGACACCCAATCTTTTCCACTTGCATGATTTTGGATGTAAATGCTTTATCTTAATTAATGGTAAGTCATCCTTAGGAAAATTTGATCCTAAATCTAATGAAGGCACCTTCTTAGGTTATTCATTTGTAGGTAAAGCCCATAGAATCTTTAATAAAAGGACCCTAGTAGTAGAAGAGTCTACCCATGTGGTATTTGATGAATTAGATAAGATATATGAACCAAAACCCAAAGAACAAGAATTTGAAGTCATTCAGGGGATAGAAACCATTTCCATAGGTGATAGAGCAGAACCTCAAGAGCATATACCTAAAGATTAGAGATATTCTTCTAGTCATCCTAGATATTTGATCTTAGGATACCCATCTGAAGATGTAAGAATTAAGCATGGACTTAGAAAGGAGGTTAGTCATTTTGCATTTATCTCAATGATAGAACACATCAATATAATTCAAGCCTTGGGAGATGAATTTTAGATCCTAGCAATGCAAGAAGAGCTAAACCAATTTGTTAAGAATGATATGTGGGAATTAGTCAAGAGACCTAAGAATCAAAATATGGTTGGAATAAAGTGGGTCTTCAAAAATAAGATGAATGAAGCTAGAATAACAGTGTGAAATAAGGTTAGACTAGTAGCTAAGGGATATAACCAAATTGAATAAATAGACTTTAACAAAATGTTTGCCCCAATAGCTAGATTAGAAGACATAAGAGTGTTGTTATCCTTTGCATGCTTCAAGGGTTTTAAATTATATCAAATAGATGTTAAGAGTGTCTTCCTAAATGGGATAATCAAAGAGGATGTTTATGTTAAGCAACTTCCTAGATTTGAGAATTCAAAATTTTCCAGCCATATTTTTAAATTGAAAAAGGCATTATATGGTGTAAAGTAAGCACCTAGGGCTTAGTATGAAAGGTTGAGCACCTTTCTACTAGATAGAGGCATTGTTAAGGTTTGTGTAGACACGACCCTCTTCCTAAAAAGGGTAGGAGATAATATACTCATTGTCCAGATTTATGAATATGATATCTTGTTTGGATCTTCAGATAAAAACCTATGTTATGAATTCTTAAAAATAATAAGTAACAACTTTGAAATGAGCATGATGTGGGAACTTAATTATTTCCTTAGATTTAGTGTGAAATAGATGCATAATGAAACCTTCCTTAGCCAATCTATGTACATCAGGAATATTCTAAAAAAATATGAAATGGATAATGCTAAGGCTATGACACTCCCATGAGCTTAACTATTCAATTCAACAAAGATCCAAATGGAAAATTAGTAGAACAAAAAATATATACGGGAGTAATTGGATCTCTTCTTAATTTGACTTCTAGTAGACTGGACATAATGTTTAGTGTATGTCTTTGTGCCAGATTTTAGGATAAACCAAAAGAATCTCACATGAATGTTGTCAATAGTATTCTTAGATACCTATTAGGAACCCCAAACTTAGGTATATGGTATCCTAGACATAATACTTCTTTTGAAATCATAAGATTTTTAGATTCTGATTTTGTAGGATAAAGGGTAGATTGGAAAAGGAGTTTTGGAACTTATTAACTCATAGGACAATTCTTAGTTTCATGGTCCAATAGAAAATAAAATTTAGTAGCCCTTTCTATAACTAAAGTAGAATATATTGCAGTTGGGAGTTGTGTTGCTCAAGTTTTTTGGTTAAAATAATAACTCTTAAATCTTGGACTACCAGTAGAAACCATCCTAATTATGTGTAATAATACTAGTTCAATTTGCATATCTAAAATCCAATTCAACACTCTCGTACAAAACATATAGACATTAGGCATCACTTCATAAGAAATCATATAGACAAGGGAGATATAGAGTTGCACCATATAACTATAGGAGATCAATTGGTAGATATATTCACAAAACCACTAGCCTATGATACCTTTAGCACCATGAGGACAAAACTGGGTGTTATAGACATTCATGCTTAATCAAAGAAAAAAAAAATCTTTTTGCAAACATTCTTCCATATATATTTTTAACTTATAAATGTTTGTTTGTGTACCCATTTTTATTTTATTTATTGTTGTTTGTTAAATTAAATAAAAAAAATTATTATTATATATGTGTTTGTTATTATGTTTTGTTTTGTCATTTATGTTAAATTTTTTTAAAAAAAATGGTTTAAGATATTTCTTGATCATCACACACACATCTTTCTAAATCACTAAAATTTTCAACTTTTTGTTCCTACTGTACTGTACGATACACATTAGTACTATATGATCTTCACAAATACATATATCATAGCCTTTTATTTAATTAATAGTCAAGATTAGCTTACTGATATACACATCATACTATACAAACCACTAATTGTATTGTACATTCCATATGTCACTTATCGTTAAGGAATTCAATCCATTTGGTTTAAAATTATTGACATCCCTACTGTAGGATAACTCCTTTCGTACGGTATGATACACATGTTAAATTGGATTGGGATGAATTTAACTCAATCGGTACTATAATAATTAACCTACATCTTGTACAAACACCTGTTTGTACTGTATGATACTTTCGTTAAAGGTCGTACTAACAACCCCTCCAAATGAATGAAATTCCTTAAGATCATCTAGTACGATATTGATCATACTATACGATTTGACTACTCTTTTTGACAAGCTGTCCAAACAAATTTACAGCTCTAATCTTAATATACAAACATTTATTATAATGTAAGATTGTTTGAAAAATCTATAAATTGGAGGATTTGAATGGTTCAACTCACTCAGATTCTTTCAAACACTCATCCTCTTAATCTATATGTCCAATGGCCATTAGAAGCAAACACAGCAGATTGATCCAGGGGAGCTCCTCCTCTCATTGTTTCAATGATTGGTTTCTCTCCACCGCAGATGAAGAAACCTACCATAAGTTCAAAGAGGCAAAAATCTCCTCATCTCGCATGTTAAACCAACCAGCCTTGAATTTTGAGGTTATGAACCTTTTTTCCTCCACCACTCTCCAATTTCTTCTTACCTTGGCCTTCTCGTATAATTCTAAACTCTTATATGAATTCTTAGCAAACCTTACGATAAATTTAGAATGCACCACCTTGACTTCATTTGTCTACAAATAAAATGTAGAAATTACTAAAGCAGATCTAGCAGAAACATAGGACTCTCTACCCAAGGACCTCATCCCAAATCTCTAATCTAAATTAAGTTTGATTGTAATTCTATTAATCTACTACATCAAATGGTGACCTCAAACCAACACTAATCCCTTGTCCAAACTCTCACTCAGAATGTCTGTATCATCTAGCATGTCCTTCAAACATCCATTATACACAAAGCTAGGGATCGAATGAACATAACCCAACTTTTATCTGTAATCACTTACTTAATCATGTTAGATACCAAATTTAATGTAGCTCTAATGATTCTAGACTACATCCATAACATGACCACTATTCGACATCCAAGTGCCCAATGCAAACAAAATATTGCCTTAGTAAATATCATAGGGGACATCCTCGACACCAAATACCAACTCACATTTCCTATTTCATCTTATAATATTCCTATGTTTTATAAGGATGTCTCCTTTCATATTCTTTTCCATCAAGGGCAAGAGCATTTTGAGCTAGATTTTGATGAAGAAGGGGACGCTTCTCCTGCAGAAGGACCACCAACCCCATTACCACCACTTGCATCTGCCTACCCTATCTACCCTTAGGATGATATTGTTCAGTGGCTTGAGTGACTCAAAACTCAATGAGACTACCACATTAACCAACAAAAATGATAGCACAAGGAAGATATGTGATGATTTGGCAAAAGATTTACTTTGATAGATCATAAATTTGCATCCATCCATTCATTCTTTCAGCCACCACCACCTGATTAGTCTTTGTTTTTTGTATCTTTTTTTATTAGGTTGCTTTATTTCTTTTATTGTGTGATACTCCTTTTTTTGGTGAAGTCAAAGGGGGAGAAGATGACTGTTTTTGTTCATTATATGTTATAATACTTTTAATAAAATCTTCTTCTTATATGTTTTTTATTCTTTTTTATATTTTAAAAAAAAATTAAAAAATTTAAATTAAAAAAAATTTTGTAACCTCCCAAAATTTTAAAATCCATAATCTAATGAATGGGGAGCTATCAAAGAAATAACACTTATCTTGCCTATCAACTAACATTATTTGACAACATCAAAAAGGGAGAAATTGCTATAATCTAGGATCCCTAGTATGTGATTTTGATGATGAAAAATGATATTGACTGAATTATTACATTCTTCCTTAAATATTTTATATGTTTTTTTTTTGTTAGAACTAATATTTTAGGTAAAATACACATCGTTCAAGACTGCTGAAGACTCAGATTGGGTATAATAGAATATGAAAGAGTTTGTAATTTATATTTTTTGATTTTTTATTTCTTGAGTTTGTCCACAAAAGAGTGTTTTCAAATTGGGTGATAATGCATACACAGGGGGAGATTTTTTTAAAATAAAAA
Source organism: Dendrobium catenatum (assembly GCF_001605985.2). Lineage (NCBI taxonomy): Eukaryota > Viridiplantae > Streptophyta > Magnoliopsida > Asparagales > Orchidaceae > Dendrobium > Dendrobium catenatum. The sequence continues at coordinate 69,657 of NW_021477281.1, read as the reverse complement.
TTTTTAAAGATAAATCATATTGTATGATTTTTATTCATTCTATATGCTCTATTATCTGAGAATATGCTTAACGACTAATTGAAAAATTAGTTTCTATGAACTAATCATATTGTATGATTTGTTTAGATCTAAAAACCTTAACCACCAAATTAATTTAAGTAAAATTTTTAAAATTGATTTTTAAACAAATTGTACTATACGATTATAATTATACGGTACGAACATTTGAAATATTGCTAAAATTAACCCCCATAATTAGATAATTAAATCATGGTTAATTAATGATTTTTATTCGTATAGTACGATCATTATCATACTGTATAAAGAGTAGAGAAGAAATTTGGGCATCCCATAGATTGTACCAGATGAAACCACAATTTTTTATGTTAATCGTATGGTATGATATTAATATCATACTAAATGAACTACTTGAAATTAACTAACCATAATATACAAAGTATACAATATAAAATGATTAATAGAGATGACTTTCAATTGTCCTAGGATTCATCCCGTATGGATAGTGGAAATAAAATTGATCATATTGGATGATCTCTAGATTGTACTGTATGAGGTGTTAAAAAATTATGAATTATTTATTTTCCTTTGTACTGAATGGGACTAGTTTTTAATTGATCGTACTGCACAAACTTGTATTGTACTATATAAATAATAATGACTAACTTGAATTTTTTAGGGTTTCTTAAAGCCTAATATAAAAAACAATGTTTTAAGTTTTTTTAAAAGAGGTGAAGAGAGGAACATTATTGAATAAGGAAACTTGAGAGGGAGCTTTTAAATTAGAGGAAGGAGAAGGTGAGCTTGAGCGTGAAGGAGAAGTAGTATGAGAAGAATTATATTATTACTCTGGGCTAGCAGCACGCTTTCTCCACCTGTGGCCTTAGTGAGTCTTATGGGAGCTCTCCAGGGAGAGAGGCTTCATAGTTAGTCCTCGATGTTCTCTGCCTTCTCCAGGAGGGAGAAAAAGGAGTCAAGGTTCTCTGCCTATGAAAGGAGTTTCGATCCTCTATTGCACCTAGTTGGTGAAAGAGAATTTTGTAAGGGATTCTCTGCCTTACTGAGGAAACAAAAGGCGAGTCACTTTGTGTTAATGTAATATTCATAATGGAGGACTCCAGGGAGTGGACGTAGGTAAAGGTTTGATCAAACCATTATAAAATCTTGTGTGTTCATTCTAATTTTATTTTTTGCACTTCATCTTCGTTATAAATACTTTATAAATTTACGATATCTATGTTTTGTTGTGCAATTTAGAATTTCATCATAATTTATGAAAATATTATTAAAGTTGAAGCTTTTGTATTATGAAATTAATTAGCCTATTTCTAAAGCTTGAATAATAATAATAATAATAATAATAATACTCTTGTTTAGGATAATTTTTAAAAGCACCAATTCACCCCCCTCCCCCTCTTAGTGCATCTCATACTTTCAAAAAGGTGTGTGCAAGGTAAATGATAAATTATAATTCTTACACAGGTACAGATACATATTGTCATCTATTAAATTAATTAATCATGTATGATCAAAATATCATGCCAAATACTTAAAACTAATTTATGTTAAATCGAATAGGTTATGGCAATCACCTAACAACTTATTCAACTCTTTTGATTATTGCCTGAACTCATGGTGCAAATATAATATTATTCAGAAGCTCCTCAACATAAATCATCTCCAATCTTCTAAAATATATTGCTACAACATTATACTATAAGGTAATTATCAATGCCTGAATTGGAAAGCATAAAGATTTTTAAATCCCCAATGAAGGACTCTGATGCATTTGTTGTTATGACTCTATATCAAAGGCCACCATCATGTGCTAAAGCCAAATGGTTCACATCTCAGACTATCATCCATTAGTGAATCTTAGGTTTAACCTTGATGTGATCCAGTATGCACCTATTGAATACCCTTGGGTCATCTGTGTTCCTTATTGTGTGTATCTTTTGGCATTAAAAATTAACATCTGCTAGACCCATTTGTCTTACTACCCTCTTAAGACTTTGTGCAAATTTCATAAATAATGATGATGCATAGTAGTAGGAAATATTTCTCAGCATTCATAAACTAAACCTATATGCATGTTAGATATCATGTATAGATTGGACCTTGTGCTAACTACATGAAGATGCTCGTGCATTTTTCTTAGGAACCAAATCCAAGAAACAGTGCACTCAGGCTCAACAATTATAAATACTAGAGAATAAAACTTGATATTTGCATCCAAGCCTATAGCAGTTAGTTAAGTTCCTTAGCATTCGCCTAGAAGGAAAGTCCCATCAATGCTAAGAACAAGATGAAAGAACCTCTAACCACTTATCTAAAAACTAGAATATTCTTTGGAATCAATGTGTCTCTAAGGACTATATCATGTACAATGTCTTTGGAATTATAGATACAATAACATCCATGAACAAATTCATAGTTCAATAGGATTCATACTAGCTACCAAACATAGATTTAACAACTTTATGTTTAGTATCCCAAGCTATCATATAGCAAACTTTGAATTTGAACTTAGCTTCAATTTATCTAATAATATTTGTAGGCTTTAGGTCCATCTATTTTCTAACAGTAGGCAATATAAAGCAACTTATAATTTTATAATTACACTACGATTGGTCAGCAAAAAGAATAGAACTTGTTCACATATATTAATGCTTCAGATATGAGATATTTAGATGCTTCCTAAACTTTTGTTTAAACTAGCTTGTAAAAGCCATAAGCAAGTAGTAACCAAGCTTTCATGTTGTGCATATGTGACTGTAAATTTCTACCTATTTAATGCAATGACAAGAAACTAAATATTATTTTTAATAGACCATCCTTATAGCACAAACTATAGATCTAATTTTTGTGTGAAACACGACCCATCCATCAACTTTGTTGAAATTGAAAATTCTTCTTCTACTTAGTTTCCAATATTGCCATCGTCAAATCTAATTTTTTTCATCCCATAAATGAGTACTCTAACATGTTTCAACATAGTTATTACTTGAAACTATTCATTATTTAGTGCCAACTATCTTAGAATAATAATTTTGGATGATAATTTGTATCTCATTATGAACATCAACATTACCTTGATTTATATCATATTGTAATTCATCATCACTATCACATCCTTGCTTGCTACATTCACTGGTCATGGTCTCATAACCTTCATCAATTATAGGGGATAATCAACTGAAGGTCTTGAAGCATCCTGCCAACACTGGTTATGCATATCACGACACCAATAAAACACATATGTTTACTAAAGGACCAATAAAAGAGCTAAAAATCTTATGATTAATAAATCAAAGCTTAATGGGCAACTTACTACGCACATAGCACTTCAAATGGTGGAAACCTTGAATCACCATCTACCTTTCCTCTAGGCTAAACAATTTATGTATTTGGGAAGGTAGATTCTTAGCTTTATTAGTTGGCATGCTTTCCTCTTCAACTTCTAAATACAATACAATAAATTCTCCAGCAGCATGAGGTAATAAAACTTTATAGAACTCATCATCTTTTACATGTGAAGCAATGAACTCATTCCCTACTAGAAGACCGTAAACTAACATCACTGTATACTTGGATGAAGCATACTTCAATGCACCCTTAACTTAAGTTTCTCTAAGTTTGTGTTAATTGAATAAAACCTTGATTCATATTTTGAAGAAAACTTTAGACAACAATAAGCATCAATGACATGAGAAGTTGTTTGAAGCTTTGTGGGCATACCGAACCACATATAGAACTCCGACTCAATCTACGCCATTCGCTTTAGTCTTTGGTGCAGAAGCAATTATTCCTATAGAAGTTCAACTACCCTCACTCAGAATTGCAACAAACTAGAACATCACTATAGAACATAATGCAAAGCTCAGGTTGGAAGAATTCGAAGGTTTAGAAGAGAAGCGTTTGCAAGCTCAACAAAATCTTGAGTTGCATAAAGCTAAAATGATACAAGCTCATGATAAATTGGTTCGACCGAGGACTTTTCTAGTAGGAGACTTGGTTTTATTCTTTGAAGACCCATCCTATCTCATCGGAAGATAGGAGGAAAATTTGAACCAACATGGGAAGGACCTTTTGTAGTAGAGAAGGTCTACCAAGGAGGATCTTATCAGCTTATAGATTGTAAAGGTAATCATCCTATGTTGCCTATCAATGGACGATACCTTAAGAAATATTATGATAGCTGATGTATTTGATAAACATTGCAAGGAAATAAAATTTTGAAGTTTGAAATCTCCAGTGTTGATATCATCTTTTGAACAAGATAACTCAAACTCCTAGTATAATTCAAACATTTTGTTTCTAAGCCTGTTCATTCGGGAATCGATCTCCCGTTTTAATTTTAGCTTTTACTGAAAATCGATCTTCCAGTCAAAGTTTAAATCTAACCTTTCTGATAATCGATCTATCGGTCAGGTCTTGATGCCTGCTTATTCGGGAATCAATCTCCCATTTTGATTTTCACTTTTTCTAGAAATCGATCTTCCAGTCAAAGTTTAAATCTAACCTTTTCGATAATCGATCTATCGGTCAGGTCCTGATGCCTGCTTATTCGGGAATCGATCTCCCATTTCGATTTTAGCTTTTTTAGGAAATCGATCTTCCAGTCAAAGTTTAAAATCAACCTTTTCGATAATCGATCTATCAGTCAAGTCCTGATGCCTGCTTATTCAGGAATTGATCTCCCGTTTCAATTTTAGCTTTTTCTGGAAATTGATCTTCCAGTCAAAGTTTAAAATCAAGCTTTCCGATAATCGATCTATTGGTCAGGTCCTGATGCATGCTTATTCGGGAATCGATCTCCCATTCAAATTTTCATCTATTCTGGAAATCGATCTTCCCGTCAAAGTTTAAATTTAACATTTTTCGATAATTGATCTATCGGTCAGGTCCTGATGCCTGCTCATTCGGGAATCGATCTCCCGTTTGAATACCCACCTTTATTTGGGAATCAATCTCCCATTTAAAGTTCAATTTTTACCTCTATGATAATCGATCTCTCAGTTAGATCCAGCTTTTCTTACTTGATGAAAATCGATCTTTCAATCAAATTTCCCAATTTCTAAATTTTGTTGATCCACTTCGGTCAACGCCAACACATGTGATTTACTCTTCGAGTTCATCACACATGTTAGGGGTCCATTTATTGACCTCATTTTTGCATGAGATCTCTAATAGAATCCTATAATCAATTCAAACTCAAGTCAATCCATATCCCAATCTATTTAGACTCCAATCAAATCTAGACTCAAATCCTAAGTCAAAGAAGCCCTTTCCTAAAGGCTTTTTTTAGTGAATCTTCAAATATTTCAAAACCCAGTCAAATGGTCTCTGATTTGGGGTCTATCAGTTTCATACTGATGGGACATGTCTCTAGAGGCAACTCTCTAAATTTGAGCCCATTCTGAGGTGTCTAACCTCAAAAACTCAATTGAAATCCAAAGACAGTAAAACCTTCAAATATTTATAGCCCATGCCACTGGACCTACCACCTAGTAGTTTTTGATCTTGGAGCTTCCTTCAAAGCCTCCAATCACTTCCAGATCATCAATATTGACATGCTGAATAATAAACTGCATTTTTTTTGGCTCATTGCTGCCCCTAGTGGACCTAAGGTCAAAATGACTGAAATGCCGCTAGGGGGTATAAATAGTCTTTTTTAACCAAATAAACTCCAAACCGAATGCAAACACCTCCAGCAAGTTTCAAATGTCAAACCAAACCTGTTGGACCCATTTTCAGACCTTGGGTCAACCTGGTTGACCAAGTCAATATGGTTGACCCAAGAGGCCTTTTAAGGATCCAAATAGGTGATTTGATCCAAATGGCCTATTTGAGCCCTGAAAACATAGCTGCTAGACTCCTAATATAATTTCAAACTTGTCCAGCCCAGACCCACACCCTGGGTCAACCTAGTTGACCCAATCAACCTAGTTGACCCAATTGCCCCTTAAGGCTCTTAATGGGTCATTTCAACCCATTTGATCTATCTAACCCGTTCAAGCCCTCAAACCCATGTCAAAACTTGAGTCAAGTCAATTCAAATTATTTGGAGTCAAATCACACCATGTTTAACTTAGTCAAACTTCAATTCTTAGTCACATCTCTCATTATATACACCATCCAATGACTCTACCTATTATGACCAATTGCAACCTTGCTTAACGACCCCCAGCCATTATATGGTTGCCATTTCATCAACCATTGATTGAGTTGACTGGTCAAAACAGTCAACTCAATGCTTAAAAGATCATTTTCATGGTCAAAGTCATCAGCCCATTGAACCCAGCTTAAATCAAACACATCTAGCCATTTGGAGAAGTTTTATAACTTTCCTTGATGCCAACTCAACAGGCCTTGACCCCATTGACTAGTCAAACAGTCAATGGGAGCTCAAAAGAGCTCCCATGGTCAAACCTATTCAATTCAACTCCCCTAGCCTTGACCAGGGCCATTCAAACCATCCTAACGACCTTAGAAGCCTCTCTAAACTCAATCCAATCTATCCTAGCTCCTGGTGTGCCTTTAGCTTGACTCATTAGCTCAAATGAGCTCTAATGGTCAACCCGTTCAACTCAACTTCTTAGCCTGAATCAAGCCCGTCCAGCTCCTTGACTCGATTTCAGAACTTTCCTAAGAGTGAGCCCGACCTAGGCCAAGCCCTTGTTCGAGCCCTAATAGCTTGTGGTCCCCTCCCATGTGAGGAAAAATGAGGGAGTGCCAGCTCACCCTGCCCCTTACAGTCCTTTTCTCTGTGCTCTAACAATCTAGGCCAGGTGTCAAACATCCCAGCGACATCCCTGATCGATCCCAGCCGTCCAAGCAAGCTCCCGTAGCTGGAATAGGGTAGAGAGGCAGGAAGAGCTTATTACTCACTATCTCTAATTTCTTGTGCATCCCAGAGCTCTTAGAGTTTTATTTTGATTCCTCTGAGCTCGACTTCCATTTCCTCATCGATTTCTAGTGTTTCGGAGCTACCGGCAGTGAGATTAATGCTTGACCAAAAGCCACCTCCGTCCAAACTCCCTAAACCCCAATTTAAGTGATCCTCTAAGCTCGAATCTTGAAGGAGATCAATACGTGGAAAATCAATAAATTCAACCTTACTTGAATCATCCAAATCCATCACCTCTAACTCGATAAATTCTAAACCCTAGATAATACTTAGGTTCCTAAATAAGCTTCTAAGGAATTCATCTCGAGCTCTGTAAAACATCCCCCACTCTTCATCTCAATGACTATCACCTAGATCTCAGTTTTCATGCCATTTAATCTACTGTTTAAAAAGTTCGAATGAAAAATTAGATTTAAGGTTTACGGTGTTCGGGCGAGGAAGACGAAATCGAGACCGTTGATCTCATCTTTTTGATTTCAACGGATGAGATTCGATCACCTGTTTCGTTCATTCCAAACTACGGGATCAAATCATAACCGTCTGATCCCTTATTTGAGATTATATCACGGGATTCAATCCGACCCGTCCATTACAAACCACAGAATCCCTTATACGTCGTTCGATCTCTTAACCGAGATCGAAACCACGGGATTTAATCTTGTTCGTCAGATCTGAGATGTAGGATCAGACGACGCTTAAGCCTAGCTGACTCATTTAAGTGACGGGTCCCACTTGACCGCCGCCATTTGCATCGACCACTCACCCGCTGCCGCATGTAATACTGAGTTTAACGTTCTATTTTAATTAAATTTAATCATAGAACTTGTAAAAATCATATAAAATCAAATACTAAACCAATTTTTTTCCACAACCACTCGTTCTCCTCGAAATTAAATTTCCTATTTTCTAAAAATAAATCACAGCCTAATTTTTATTATTTTAAAACCCATATTTTAAACACTAAAATTTACCCTAACCCCTTTTAATTATATTTTATTTAAATATCCAGTTGAATCAAAATTAAATGGCATGATACCTGAGGTCTAGTAGATACAGGTTCTCTAATTGTTTGGGGAATTTTCAGAGTTTGAGTTCAATCCCAAGTGAATTTTAAAGGTTTAATCCATTTCTTGTATTAAATATTTGAAATTCCACTTACAAACTCAATAATCATCCAATTCATGCATGTTAGAGTTCTATGGAACCAGTGAAAGGTCATCCTTTTATTGAAAATAAGTTTAGATCTTGATCATGTGTAGTTTAATTTAAAATTTTACTTTCAATGTCATGTTAATTTAGCTTAATAATTAGCAAAACTATACATGATCATACAATGAAATTAGATTGACTTTGATTAGGGCATATTTGCATGTATCCTAAACAACTTCAATTCAATTTAGTATATCTATTCCCTTATAATGGATTATGTAAGTATATGAGTTATCACATGACTTATAGCTATAATAATCTATTATAAAACTATTCCATAGAATATTAGGAGCACTTTTATTGTTCATGATTGCTTTGGTGTGTTTGTAATTAGTGTCCAAAGGGTTAGAGAACATTGATTGCTTTCCTACAACCTACTGCCATTAAGGACAACAATTAAGGTTGTGTCTTAGTCAACTTAGATTAATCTAGGTGAACTACACACCATTCCTTTTGGAATGAAACTCAAACATAGAAAACTAGTGTCATAACCTTTTAATCAAATATACCTTGATTTGACATTATTTGATCTCAAAACAACTAGTAGATTTAGGTGATCCTTCTTTAAGGATCTTCTTCTTTTTGCTTTAATAAATTCAAATAAAACAAAGAAAAATTCCTAAAAAGACAAATCAATCCTAATCAATTCTAATCAATCATAAAACAAAATCATAATAATTCAAAATCAAAACAAAGACCAAAAATCATTAAAACTAAACTAAATCCTTAATTAACTCTCAAAAATTCTAAAAAAATATAATAAACCAAGATTAAATCCAAAAAATACAAATAATGCCTCTAACTGACCAGAATTCAATCCTTAATCAATGAAAAATAAAATCAAGTTGGATTGATAGCAGATTAAAGCTTAATTTAATTTTAACTAAATTTAATATTTAATTGATTTAATTAATAATAATAATTAAAAATTCCAATAAATTCCCAAACACTTGGGAATCCCTCCTTAGGTCATTCCTGACCTTTGGAGCTGATTTCAAGGGATTGGGAACTTATTTGGAGCAAAACCATAAAAAGGTTCTCTAATTAAACAATTGCAAAAATTTCAATAAATAGCTCAAACTTCAAAAACTCATAACTAATTCAAGAAAAATCCAAATCAATCAAACTCAGTTGCATTCAACTCATAATAAGACCTAATATTTATAAAAAATGTGAAAATTCCAGAAAGTCATTAAATTCAAAAAGTCAACAGATCGATCAACTTTAAGTCAAAATGAGTTCAGAAATTCAAACACTCATAACTAAATCCAGAAAAATCCAATTTCAGCATACTTACCTTCTAACCGATCGTCTTAAGGTCTAATATTTTAATAAAATTCTAACTTTCCATAATTTAACTTTAAATAAAAAGTTAATTTTTGACCCCTTAATTAAATGATTAAAATAATCTAAAAAAATTCCTAAAAATTCAAAATTGTTTTAAAACTCCAGAAATATCTAACTAACTCCTAAAACCAGCAATCAAACACTTATAAATAAAATTCATTAACTTTCAAGTCTTAATCAATTTAAGCTACTTAATTATACCGGGTACCACTGGGTAACCCAGGTCTACGAGGCTATTAGTTTAGCCCCAAGGAAGGTGAAATAAAATTCACGACCTCAGTGAGAAACAAAGGTGGTATCTAACCAACAATTAAAAAATCAACCTTAAAAATCAAATTCAAATCATTAAATATTCAATAAATAATTCAAAATTCTAAATATTATAATAAAATTCATTAAAAATTAAACTAAATTTTAATTCATCTAAACTAAATTAATTTGATAATTTGATTGATTAAAATTTATTTTAGTTAATCAAATTTGATTATTAATTTAGATTAAATGAATTAAGGCTTCTATGTCTAAAGCTTGGTTTCTTTTGGAGGGCTTTAGGCATTTTGATTTAAAGAAGACTTTAACACACATAAATAACCAAAAGATCTCCTATGTGTTGTGTACGACTCCTTTTAGGAAGGCACTAATACATTTGGATTTGGAGATCTTCAAATAAATATAATAACGTACCGACCTTATACGATGTGCAAGATTCCTTCGGGAGGGTACGTATTATTGCATTCATGAGGTTACTTTCTCTCTCTCTAATAAAATTTTAGGGATTCTCGATGAATACCTGTCTTCCATACAAGATAGGTATTTATTTTGAGAGTCCTACGTTTTACAAATTGATAACTTCCTACACTTAGGAAGTTATCAATCTATAAGTTCTTTAAAACTAAATTAAACAACTCTAACATTCTAAAATTGGGATAATTAAAAATTCAAATACACTCTACTTAAACTTCAATCAAATTCTCATTTGGCCTCTAATAAATAAACTCTAAAAATACATGTAATTTGAACGATAATTCCTTTAGGATCTATCCAAGCCACATGACCTCTTTCACGCACTTAGATGCTTGCTAGGACTACCAACTTTAGCCTAGGCTAGGCCGGTGGTTTGTTTGCGGGTGTCTTGCCTAGAGGGCACCTATTTGTGATTGCTTACTTTTCTGTACTGCATAACATGCATTTTTATTTTCCTATCTGTACACCAGAGAGTGGAGTGAATAAAGTGAGAGTCGTGTACTTTACTTTTCTGTCTTTACTTTCCTGCATTTATAACTGTACACAACGCACTCATAACATGCATAACAACATAACTGCTCTACTATTCTTGATTTTACTTACCTGCAAAGTAGAATGTTCTTAGGACCTGATGTACTTATAAAAAGAAATATAAAGCTTTATTTTCTTAGAATTATTGTATATAGATTTAGTCTGTAAAGCATCATGAGTTTGTAAAAGAATTAAAGATAACTGCTTATACATACAGATGAGGCTCCAAAAAGTAACATCCTCTATCAGGAGGATGTTCCTTTTTGGAATTCCATAGAATACCCGGAGGCTGAAGACCATAAGCAGTAATATTTAATTCTACTTTCTTGTATGTTTAGAATCCAGGTTTGTTGTCGGTGGGGCCTGACCACCTTTACTTTCCTGCAGACCCTGGGATGTACTCTGTAAATTTTATATTAATAAAATCATCTCTTTTATATACAACTGTTTCATACATCATTCGCATACGAGTAGATTTTGGGTTTTTGTAAGCATATTCTGTTGCATTTGTTTTAGATTCTTTAGTAATTCCTTGATTCCTATGATAGAATCATCTTAAAATTTTGCATCATCGATGAATTATTGTGATTAGGATTGTTAGTTGGCAGCCCACTCTAGGAAGGTGGTAAGTCTAGATCGTATACACTTCTCTCTGCACATTCTTTCTAATCAATTCTAACTCTTCTAAATTCAAAACTCTATAATCTAAAGCCTGATCATGAAAATTTAAATTTAGCACAAATGTTTAGTTAAATTTATATATAATTTTGGAATCAATTAGTCTTCATTTAAATCGAGAGTCTTCTCTTAGGAGATGTAATTAACTATAGGGGCTTGCCCCTATAGGGAGTCTAGATCCCAGAATAATCTAAACCGCATCTTAGTAATTTAAAAATCTTTATATATTTTATTTAAAAATAAAATATTTAAGCATTTAAAAAAAAGCATTTTTAAATTTAAATATTTTAAAATTAAAAATAAAATTTCATTTGAATTTATTAATCTATCTTAAATCATTTTAAAAATAAAAAGAAGTATATATTTTTAAATTTAAATATTTTCTTTTTAAAATCAAATAAAATATTTTGTCATAATTTCTTTTTAGTTGTTTTTGTTTTTGCTATTGTTTATCTTTATGATGATTTTTCCTTGTTCTTAAATTTTAGAGATTTATAGCCAATGATTAACATCTCTAAATCGGTTAAATGAAGAAACACCATTGTTGGTTTTCCTCCCTCTAACCTCTTTTAGTGGTATAATTTTCTTCTCTAAATAAAAGTCTATCCCATATTAATAATTGGTATTTGAAATTAAGATCTTTTTTATTTTACTACAGTAATCTATCTTATATTTATAATATTCAAAGCTTTTATATATCTTTTAACTTAAATGAAATATTGCCATTGCACTTATCATATAATTGCTAAAGTCTTCTTTGTGGTCTATTCTTCCTTATATTTGAAAGTGTGTTTTTCTTCTCTAATATCTAGAAGATCTACTCACAACTAATTATATTTTAAGAGTTATTGAAAAAGGGATATAGCTTGCAAGAATAAAAACTAAAAAGGCCAATGATACAAAAAATAAAAAGATGTGCAATGATGCCAAATTGAAAAATTTATATACACAAAAGTGTATCAAAAATAAAAGATGCGCAAAGAGCGCCATTCAAATTGACAAGAGGCATAAAATGAGCCCACATAAGACAAGCTTACCCCTCTTTTAAACTTTTAAAATTTTAGAAGAATTCATGGGTTACTTGATATTTTCAAATGCTTGATTTCAAATACCATGATTGAGACAAATTTCTTCGGTATATTATTATATAAGTTATTTTTCTTTGGAGCAAGTTTTGAACAGATCTTCTTTTTATCCAATTTGTTTATTCTTAGTTAGGAAATTTATTTTCAAAAGACGATTTGTGCCCTGAAAGAAGTCCGAGCTAGGGTTAATAGGATCAGATATTCTACCATTTTCATATTTTCACATTGTTAACTCATTGATCTTTCAAATTTTTAAAATTTAATTATTTGGGAAATTTATCACATGCTGCTTTGCAAAAAAAAAAAACTAAAAAAAAAAAAAATTAAAAACAAAAAATCTTTGTTTGGTTTTAAATTTTTTATTTTTTCGTTTCTATTTTTAGATTGGTTTTATTATTTGTGGGCTCTCTCTGATCATCTTCATCTTTCACTGGTTTTCCAAATTTTATCACATCATCCTAGCTGATAAATTTATCATCCTGGATGATTGGACTATCTCTGTTCTAAATCCATCTGCTGGACTTTTTTGACTTTACTGAAATTCATCATCCTAGACTATACCATATCATCCTGGAAGATCTGATCGAACTTTTTTACAATCACCTTGATCGTCTTGGCCGATAAAATTTTCATCATGGCTGATGCATTTATGGACATCGTCCTGGCCGATACACCTGATCGTCCTGGACGATATACATGTCAGTACGCTTAAAATCTTTAAAATTACCTGGGACGATCCATTATTGGAAAATCATCCTGGCCGATCCACTGTTCGTGCTGGAAGATACACATGGAACATATTTAAAAGATTTTAAATTCAGCCGGTATGATCAATTTTTTATCATCATCCTGGACGATACACCTAATCGACCTGGACTATCTACTTTTTCAACAGTTGTCCGGCCTGACTCCTTGGGATGATCGTCTGTGTCTAATCGTCCCGGCCGATATCTGATCGGCCCGGATGATCGGACTGCATTTTTAACCAGTCGGTCGGTACGCAATTATTGAACCTGATCGTCCTGGATGATTCTATGATCATCCTAGACGATACGGCAATTCTTTAAATTCAGGAAGATTTTAGCTATTTTTCTTCACACTTTCTTTCCCATTGCTTTTTTACTTTCTGTTTGCTTGCTGCTCCTTGCTTATGGCTGGCGAAAAGCACGTTCAACAAACCTCTGGAAGCTCCTTGAGGGCCACACTGGACCCTCGATTCAGGGAGGCAAAAGATTTGGCTGCCTACCATTGGTATAAAGAATGCGGAATAACTCTCTCCAAAATAATGATTCCTGTCCACCTCTCATATCCAATATTAGACGTCGTGACTCACATTTCTCTGTGCTTTATTCTTACTCTCCCTGTCCCCTTCTCTTCTAAACTTCTTTTAATTTTTTTTGCAAACCTCTGCATAAACTCCTCCTACACTACCCTCACCTCTTATGTGAATCGATGCCGTGTCGAGATCACATACTAGGACTGTGCTGAACTGTTGTAGCTATCCACCACTAGGGATAAGTTAAATACCATTATCTTTGATCCTAATTTTAACTGATCCTCTGCAAACCACTTTCTTCACCACACCAATGCACCTTTTCATGTTGGAGAGACTAGCTTTTACTAAAAGATGCTAGGATAATCCAACATGTCCTTCGCACTTCCATTATTCCAAAGCCGGGGATCGAGATCACATCACTCCACTTCTTTCACTTACTACCTTTTACATCATGGCCCACAGAGAGTTTAATGCTACTGATCTGATCTTTTGATACATTGATCATTTAACAACAATCCGCGATCCAGGTCATAAGAGGAAACCCAATATTGCTTTAGGACACCTCGTAGCTTATGATCTTGAAACCAAATATCAACTTCAATATCCTGCTCGTCATGAGCTTCAGCCTCCCTACTACTCAAACAGTTCCTTCAATATCCTTCGCAATACTGGTCTCCACCCAGGAGATGGGGAAGCTCAGGGGGCCGAGGAGGAGGAGGGTCATGTTCCCGTTCCTGAACCTGTTCCTCTCTGCCAGCACTCATAATTGGATCAGTTGGTGGAGAGATTTGATCAATTGGAGGCCCGATTAAACACTTTCATAGCTCACCACCAGCAGTAGCACTATCAGGACATAGCCCGCTAGCAGCAGCAGCACGACCAGGACATGGCCTGGTTTGGGGTGCAGTTTGCTTCACTCTCTTGTTACTTTCAGTAGCCACCACCTCCTCCTCCGTCTGATGATCAGGGTCCCTCGCTTCTCTAGTTTTAGTTTATGTTTCTATAATTTATTTTTTATGCATTGTGTTTCGCTTTTACTTTTTTAGTTGCTTTAGTTTGTTTTAGTTTCCTTCTCCTTTTTGAGATGTCAAAAGGGGGAGTAGTATGTTTGTACTTGTACTGTTCTTTTCTAAAATTTAAAAGCTTTTATATGTTTTAGAATTAATCGTTAAAGTGTTTGCCATCATCAAAAAGGGGGAGATTATTGCAAATGTGTTTTCATGGATTATGCTTTTGATGTTAGCAAACACTACGACTACCTTTTTTTATTAACATTTCAGGACCACAAGATCGAACGGGAATCGGAACCAGCTCAAGATTGGGTAGACTAGGTCTGAGTCAGTCTGTAATTTTCTTTTTCCCTTTCTTGAGTCAATTGTAACCATTGAAGTGTTCTGATGCTAAGTAAC
The DNA here is from genome assembly GCF_001605985.2 of Dendrobium catenatum. Taxonomy (NCBI): domain Eukaryota; kingdom Viridiplantae; phylum Streptophyta; class Magnoliopsida; order Asparagales; family Orchidaceae; genus Dendrobium; species Dendrobium catenatum. The sequence goes on along the minus strand of NW_021477281.1, from coordinate 54,450 downwards.
CGTACATACACACTTGAGTGATTTTTTCTGTAAACTTAGAATTTCTATTTTTACTCACATCATCCCAGACGATATAATTATCGTCTTAGATGATAGGGTTTAAAATAGAAATCCTAATCAGTCATCATAGTTATGGCATTCGTCATTAGCCAATTGGCCTGGATGATACATGTATCAGCCAGGACGATAGACTTAAAATAGAAAGAATCAGTCGCCATGATCTATTTAGGCATTCTTTTTATTTTTGGTAATCGGCCAGGACGATCTTGTATCATCCTGCATGATATGATACAATTAGGCCTAAATTAATTTGGCATTTAATACAAGCAATTAAGGATGATTGATTCGATTACATCGTCCTGGACAATCAGTCCCAAAAACCTTAGTTGCTCTAGGACGATCGATATCAGACAGATTAAATTTCGGGCGATGGTCTGGACGATTAGGATCGGCCAGCTCAAATTTCGAGCGATGCTCTAGACGATTTCTCTCTGATTTGAACTAATCATCCAAGACGATTGTCAGATCGGCCCGGATGATCAAGCTATTTTGAAATCGTCCAGAACTCTATTCAGAGCGATTGTCTGGCCGATAGTATGTGATTTGAACTAATCATACAGGACAATTTATTATGGTCCTGGACGATATGAACAACTTTCTTCTATTTATCCCAGATCATCCTAGATGATTAGGCTTAAATTGCACTGATCGTACATGATGATATTAATATCATCCTGGATGATAATGTCGGCAACTTGCAATTAATGAGCTATTTTTAAGCTCTTCTATTTAAGAGCTATTGTTCAACATTTTGAATAATATCTTGCTGCTATCTTGACCTGAGAAAGCCTAGAGGAGAGAGAGAGAGGGAGAGAGAGAGGATCTTGTGAGGGAGATTCACAAGGGTCGCTTCAAGCATTATTCCACTTCTTCTTCCACTAGAGTCTCTTATCCTTAGAAGGGTTGGGAGAGGTAAGCTTCAGCGATAGATCAAGGTTATCTGCCTGCTTCAGAAGGAAGCAAAAGGAGTTGGGTTCTCTGCCTTACCGGGGGTTGCAAAAAGGAGATTTTTATAAGGGCTTTTCCGCCTTGCTGTGGGAGCAAAAGGAGAGTCACTTTGGTAGTGCAATACTTGGAGGGCGCCCCTGAGGAGTGGATGTAGGTCAAGTTGACCGAACCACTATAAACCCTTGTGTTCTTTTTTCTGCTTCCGCATTTAATTTTTTCTACTCTTATTATCTGTGGTGATTTTAGTTTGAGCTTTATTGTGCTTTGGTTAAAAGATTTTTAAAATACCAATTCACCCCCCCCTCTTGGTTAGCCTTTGGCCAGTTCATAAGGGCCTAACATCCCTAACGAACTTTCATACTATTCGGTATAAAATGATTTACTAATCTATTTTGAAAGCTTTCCAACTCTCTAGTTATGTGATTTAGCTTAGGCGGGCGTGACCCCTTATTCATTTTATTTCGTTGTATTGAGCTGCTATTAGTTCTTCATTTTATTCTAATCAAGAGTTGTGCAAATTCCTAATGAATTGATTGCATTCATACGTAGTCCTGCATCATTGGTTTTGATTCAGATTCAAGTCCAACCCATCAACCATTTTAACAACCCTCGTAGATGTTAGAGTTCTCATATATGATTGATGAAGATGCAAAATTTAGATTTTACACATTCCCTCTTTATCTCATAATCTCGTATCCATTTCAAAAGTAACATCACACAATAAATTTTCCATTTATTTTAATGATCTTAGATTTGTTATTATGGATCTTCAGGACAATCAAATGCTTCTACATGGCCGCAATCATGATGGTTTGTATCATATTAGCTTTATTCCCAGCAATAAGGTCACTGCTCTCTGTGCCACACGCACACAAACTTCTCTTTGGCACTCTCGCCTCAGCTACCCACACTCGCGTCTACTTTCATCTCTTGTTCAATACATCCCAGAACTACAAAACTCTTCAGTATTTTCATATGTTTGTACTTCTTGAAATGTGGAAAATAGTTACAAACTACCATTTTCTATAAGTATTTCTTCATGTACCTAACCAGTTCAGCTCATCCATTTGGATGTATAGGATTTGGCCCCTTAACTGTCATGATATGGATAGAAATATTATGTCATATTCATTAATGATTTTACAAGATTTTCCTGGCTTTATCTCATGAATTCTAAACAAGAAACGCTCTCAAAGTTTAGAAACTTATGAAATCTCATTACTAATAAATTCAATAATCACATTTAGACTTTCTACTCTAATGGCAGTGAAGAATTTACTAGCAATTCTGTCCACAACTATGTTCTCGACCATGGAATTACTCGTCAACTTAGTTGTCCTTATACCCCTGAGCAAAATGGTATGGCGGAATGCAAACACCTCCACTTGCTCAATCTCACTCGAACACTCCTCCATGCGGCAGGGTTGACCTGATATCCACGGCTAACTACCTCATCAACTAATTGACTTCAAAATCTATCCCACTTCAAATTCCCTACCAAAAGCTCCATGGTCATCCTCCAACCTACACTCACCTTTGCACTTTCGAGAGTTTATGTTATCCTTGGCACCAACCACAAGCCCCAAATAAAATTCACCTCACTCTCAAGAATGTGTATTCTTAGGCTATTCCAATATCCATAAAGGCTATTGCTACTTTAACACTACAACCAATCTCCCCTCATGTTGTATTTCATCAACAACACTTTACTTTTCAAGCCACCCCAATGTTACTAGCCGCTTCTTCATCTGATTCACACTACTCTCATCCTCTCTTAATCCCAGCTTCCACCATACCTCCTTCCACTTTAGTATCTTCCCCTACACGGACTCATATACCTGACAGATTCGTAGCACTCCCATAAAATTCTTCTCCACCTCGCATATTGTCACTCCCTGTTCCTAACAACCCCTCTATCAAATTAGCTCCCATACAACCTCCTCAAAATCCTCAGCATCCCATGCAAACCAGACTCAAATCAATAATCTCTTGGCTGAAATATTTCTTTGATCTGTATGAGATCACTAATTCCAATTCTACCCCCACATCCTACACTCAAGCCGTTAAACATAAGCACTGGAGAACTGCTATATCATTAGAATACACGACTCTCTAAAAACAAGCTACTTGGTTTCTCACTCCACCTCCATGAGATAAGCCTTTTCTCGGTTGCAAATGGATGTTAGTTGCAAGGATCGTCTAGTAGCCCAAGGTTGCTCTCAAGAATTTGGTGTAAACTACACCGAAACATTTAGTTTTATTGCTAAAATACCAACAATTTGCATTCTCATTACACTCGCTCTTCATCGACTATTCTTAAATTAGAAGTTTCTAATGTTTTTTTACATGTGAACTTCAGGACAAAGTATATGAAATAACCACCAGGTTTTGTTGACTCCCAATATTTCAGATTTGTCTGCAAACTACACAAATTCATCTATGGCCTGAAATAATAACCAAGACAATGCTTTAAAAAAAACTACCTTTCTTCAGCTTTTCAGCTTCAAATTCAACAAAGTAGTTCCATTTCAACTTATATACAATCAAGAAAACATCTAGCTATTCATATTGATCTATGTAGATGACATCTTAGTCAACAAAAATGACTCACACATAATTCAGTCTTTACTCCAGCAGTTGTACTCCAAATTCAATCTTAAATAACTTGGAGATATATCTCTATTTCTTGGCATACAAGTCACAAAAACTTCAGACGGCTACTTCCTTGCATAATAACATTATGCAAGAAACCTTCTCCAAACAGCTGGTTTTTCCAACTGCAAATAAGCACTCACCCAATGGCTTTAAAATAGTCCAAACACAAGTCTGACGTCCAACCATTTTTCGACTCTCAACTCTACTATAAGTAGGCGAGCTCGCTTCAATATCTATGCATTACGAGACCTAAATAACATTTGCCACAAAATTCCTTTGTCAGCATATGCATCACCCGAGCAATAGTGTTTTTTAAGCACTCAAATGAGTGCTTAGATACATTCAATTCACAATCTGTTTTGGTACTCCAATTACGCTGGGTGATCTTCAATTACATACATATGTAGATGCTGAATGGACAGTAAATTTGACTGACACGAAGTCCATCTCAGGTTTTTGCATGTTCCTTGGCACCATCCTTGTGTCCTGATCGGTAAAGAAACAAGTCATCGTGGTGAAATCATCTACAGAAGCCGAATATAGGTCACTCTCATTCACTACCTCAATGCCTAAGGCTTCTTCATCTTCTTACTGAATTTCACATTCCTCCAAATTCTTCTACAATCATTTATTATGACAACACCTCAGACCAACAACCCCATCTTTCATGCTCGGATGAAGCATTTTGAAATTGATTATCACTTCACAAGTGGACACATTCAAGTCGAAGCTACTAACATTTCCCACATCAGTTCTACTGATCAGATCATGGACGGGCTCACCATACCCCTCTTAAAAACTCGATTCAACATTCATAGATCCAAATTAACCATATGCTCTCAGGATCAAGAAATATAAATTTTTGATATGATTCATAGATCAAAATTTGTTGATATCATTCATAAAAAATTTAGTATGAATGTAAATATAAATCAGTTTCTCTCCATCTTCCTTCTTTCTAAACCCAGCAAGGATATCCAAGCCTATCGCAAGGCTAGAGTTCTTTCACGTACTGCCGTTGTCTATTAATACTCTGGCATTCTTCTTGTTTAGCTTGTCGAAGAGGCGTAATGTTTCAGGGTGCTTTGTTCCTGCAATTGCATGAAAATAAATTTAAGACATTTCTTTAAATGGGTCGTTATAATCAGTTGGACTAAAATAGAGAAGGACAGCTTTGTCGAAGTCTTCCCATGTAAGGGTCCACAAATTTTGTGAACCAATAGTGCCATTGTAGGGTGAACGATAAGCTCGGCTTGATAAGAGCTTATTCATGTTGATTTGATAAGGTAAACGAACGAGTTTTAATATTTTTAATAAATACTCGATAGCTAAATAAAATAGCTTGAACAACTTGGCGGTCAGTTCATTTATGTTTATAAACAATATCATTTAATGCTCGCGAATAAGTTCATTACGAAGTTCAATTACAACTATGCTAGAGTTATATATATACATATATATATATATATTGTTAGATTTAATAATTTATTTTTACTAATCCCATCTAAAATCATACAATAATTTATTTTTACTTCCTGCATCCACCTAAAATCTTGAACAACATGCTCTCTGAATAAATATAAGATGAATAAAAAATAACTTGTTCGTGAACGAGCTCATTTGATAGCTCAAAAATACTAATTAGATATGTTTATGAATGGGTTCATTTGATAGTTCAAAAATACTCATTAGAAATATTTGTGAACGAGCTAGCTTGATAGTTTAAAAAATTTCATTAGATATTTTCACTTTGGCTCAATGTAATTATTTGTTAGAAAATTCAATAATACTTGTTTGTTAAGTTAATGTACATCTAGAAGAGCTTGTTTATAGTTTAAAATGGCTTGTTTGTTTAAAGTTCGATAAGCATGAAATAAATTGAATATGAACACCGATTAATTTAAACGAATCAAGCTTAAACAAAAACAAAAAAGCTCGAATCAAATGCGAACCCAACTTGAATAAACTCATAGTAAACAAACTCACACATGAACACACACATACTCGGGTCGACTCGATTTGTTTGGAGCCCTTAGAAGCTCAAATAACATCTTTTGTCCCATCCATGTTTCCTCCAAATCGCTTTAGTTAAGTTAGAGAAGTAACATTTGATAAAAGACTTAAATTTCGGAGAACCAGCACCCGACTAAAGAACTATGTCGCAATCATACTAGCATGAATGTTCAAATTTTTGAAACCTACAAAACATCATCAGGCTTTGGCTACCAACTAAGAGGATTTGGATT
>NW_021477281.1:39119-42756 GCF_001605985.2 Dendrobium catenatum | reverse complement strand
TCAAAAAATATATATTGAGCTTTGCTAGGGGTTTTCCCTAGCCATTTCCCCTTAGGGAAGTTTCTTCCACCCTTAATGGTTGCTCCTTTTTCCTCTCCCAGTGTTTCTCGTATCTCTTGGCTTGCCCTATTTTGAACTCCTTAATTGTTCCACCTTCGTCTTGTCCAAATGTGGTTAATCAAGTGAGACTGAATGATCAAGTCTTTTCGAATAGGAAATCTAAATATTGATCTTTTCTTGATGTCCTTTTGGGGGCTTCATCTTTTGTGCTATTTCAAAATCCAAAAACTTTGACTCTCTGTGGATTGGCATTGCTTTAGATTTTGAATGAAGAGGTTTTGGTACTTGCTACCCCTTTTGAGTTTTCTTTGGCTGGAAACTTTCCTAATCGTAGGCCTTCTCTGGATTTGATCGAAAAATTCTTTTTTAACCTAAACCTTTTCGGTGAGTATTCATTTATTTTGTTAAATCCGCAACATGTTATGATAAAACTGAGTAGTGATATGGATTATTGTAGAATTTTTTACTCACCGCTCATATTTTGTTAACTATTGTTTCATGAAACAAACCAAATGGTTCCTTTTTTTTACATCAACGAGGAATCACCCATTGTTCTGATTTGAGTCTCCTTTTAATATCTACGCTTGAACTTGTCCTCGTCGCGTATCTTAAATAATCTTAATTTTATTTTTGGCTATCCCCTTCATACTAATACTCCCACTTTGATTGGCTCTCGTCTGTCATTTATTTGTGTGTTGGTGGAACTGGACATTACGAAATATTAACTTGACAATTTTTGGTTTGATCCTAAAAAATTAGGTTATATACAAAAAATTGCGATGGATGAATTCCCCTCCTTTTGTGAGCATTGCAAACCATTGGGTCATTTTAAAAAGGAATGTGTTAGCCTTCATCCTCATTTAGCTAAGGAATCTCCTATTAATGTTAAATCAGTGAATGCTGCTGGTAAAGAAACCTTTCGGTTAGCTCTTTTTAATGCTAGAGGTTTTACTATTTCTTCCACTTTAGTTCCCGCTGTTATTGATCTTGAAGTGCCTTTGGTTGATAGAGGGGAAGGCATTGTGGTTGATGCTAGGGATAATAACAATGTTCAGGAAAATATTTTTATTCCTTTTTTTTGGTTTTAATTAGTCTGATTTCTCTAATATGGAATTGATTATTGATATTAATTATTTCTTATGAGGCTTTGGTCTCATGAGGATTCAAGAATTCTCTTGTGAATGTATTAATGATGGAACTTATGTTGATTACACTAATTGGTTGCATGACTCATCAGGTGTTGTGAGGAATGTTGGGGAAGTGAGCATTGGTAATTGTCATGCTTTACTGGAGGATGCTATTTTTATGTTATTCATGTTGATAATGAGAAGTTTACTTCAATGGATGGAAATAAAAAATAAAAAATCTAAAGGTAAAAAGGTTGTGCAAAACTTTAAATATATTGCTACTAACTTTACTCATTCTAATACTTCTTTACTCTTCTCTTTCTTGTTGCTTATGGGGTGTGGTCTTTCTGTATATTATTTTGGGCTCCTTATTCTTTTGTCAATGGTTTAGTTCTTGGGCTTGCTCAGTGTGGTGGTTGTTCTTAGGTGCTGTATTGGGTGTCGTGTGGCTATTCTATTTCTTATTTTAGGGTTGATTCAGTGTTGTGTTGGCTGTGCTGTTAGTGGTCGTTCTTGGGTGTGGCCTGGGTAGTGTCTCCTTGTTTTATTCCTTGTTGAGTGGTGTTGGTTTTTGGTGGGGTGAGTTTTCTTGTCTTGTAGATCTACTGGTTGGTGGTTTTTGCTAGTGATTCTTATTATGGTGTTTGGTTTAGCTCCATGCTAGTATTATTTATGGTTTTTGCTTGTGTTTTGTGGTTGTCTCTTTTTGTTTTGCAGGATGCTTTCCTTTGTTGGTCATCTCTTGGCTCTGTCTGTGGTTGGTTATTGGTTTGTTCTCCCAGAGGGCTTTTAGGATGATCTTCCTTTCCTTTTTTTTTCTCTCTTTATTGGTTGTAACTAGATTAGATCATTGGCTATCAGGTTTTCTTTTGATTTTTTGATTTATTTATTTTTTGTTTTAGAGAGCATATGATCTTTTAAGGATTTGTAATCTTTTTTTTTTTAATTAATGCGTAGGCCTCTATTACTACAGTATTTTTAAGACACTTTTAAATAAGCGCCTTAAAAACTTTCATGTCAAAAAATTCCCTACATAAGTTTTATTTAGCCTTAACATAGTCTTGCACATAGTTTTTTTTTTTTTAATTGGAGCAACATTATTTTTTTATGCATGATATGTATTCATTATGGCTCGTGCTTTTATCTTTTTTAACTCTCACATTCACATTCCTGTAACTTGCCACTCCATCTCTTACATTGTTGATCAATCGTTTGGTCGACGGCTAGTGGTCAGCTAGTGGTAGGTGATGGAAATACAATTGTTATTAATGAAGAAACATTAAACAAAAGTGGTACTCACCAAACAAAAACTAGTAGCCAAGACAAGGACCCTCTCTCATGCCATCCCAATCTTTCTTATAATGCATCAAGAATTAAAATTATAAGTTCATAGGCCACATTAAAAAACACATTTATTGACTTATATTCCACAAATACATTTCATAATAAATTAACCATTGTAGTTGATGAAAATAAAATTGCGATTAATTTGATTTTAAGTTGAATAGCTAGGTGTGCTCAATATATACTACAATCAAAAGCATGCATCAATCATTTAATGCTTATGCTCTCCAACAAATTAAGGCTATATAAGCGGTCTAATATCATTTTTCAATATTCTACTTAAGCAAATACTTGATTACACCTGGAATGTGAATGTTAATCAAGTAATCATCCAATTCAATGTTCACGGGATCAAAATCAAACAACTTCATCTCAACATTATTCACCATTGCCTTTCTCAAACATTCTAAGTTAGAATCATCAAAGCTGCAGTCAATCACAATATTGAATAAGAATATTATCGATATCTCAAATATAATGAATATAATTATTTATTACTCTTTACTCATAAACTTGAGCTTACCATCCTTTAAAGAATGCATATGGTGCATAGATATCAGCAAGGAGCATCACACGCTTATATTCCCTCCAATATGTGTTGTATTGTTGAGTAAACAAGCCAAAAAGGGCTAGATTCATCAAGCGCAAGCCCTAAATAGGAATCCATAACACCAAAGAATATTTTGTTAACCACACTCCCTTGAATAATAAGCTCAAGTTAAAACCACATATGAAGAATTACATAATCATATCCATTATATGTGTGTGTGTGTATATATATATATATATAGAAAAAAAAATCTAAAAAGGAAATAGTTTACCTCAAGAGGTAGGCGATAATGAAGAAGCATGTATATATGAAAACTTGTCATTGTTCTTTTGAAGTGAAGTTTATTTGCCTTGATTTCCTTTCCATCACTACGAGTCTGATGGTTCTTCACTATATATTGGTAGACACATTTTTCTATTGTTGAAGTTTTCACCAAGTTTCTTACAGATGAACTAACATGATATATGACTTCTGAATGTTGATTTGAATGTGTTGTTATTGCTAAAATCATGGCATTCGCCACCATGTCTCCCGGAATCTATCAAAGTTAGAATGC
>NW_021477281.1:0-39019 GCF_001605985.2 Dendrobium catenatum | reverse complement strand
TTTCGACTCCACCACATTGAAGACTTATCCATTTCAATTGTTGACATTGGTTCCGTTCAGCGTCTTTGATGGGAAGGATCTTCTCTATTTAATTGATTGCAAAATACAGTGATTTGTTAATTTTTTTTGCTGGAAGAACCTCCTCCTTCAAATGATAGGGAAGTACTGAGTTCGCAAGTAATCATTAGGAATACTTGAGTTTGCAAGGAAAACCTTTCCCAATGTGTTATCCGAATTAAAAAGGCTTAACACAGCATATTGCAGTCCTGAAACGTCTCAGCAGCCTTATAGGCTTTAATTTCCCCTTCTTCAAATTTCAAGCACTAGTAATCACTCTCGTAGGAACAATGTGACACTAACAACCTTCATTAAGGGCCTTCCTCTACAACCTCCTTTTATATCATTCCTGATTGATGCAGGAATATCAAATTTTTTACATATATTGAAGAGAATTTTTCTGAAATTCCCTGATTACTCTTGCTTGCATTTCTAATAATCTGTTGTTTGTTTAACATAATCCAAGGCCCATAAGAAGGTATGATAGATCTTCTTTAATTTTTTCCTCTGACTTTTCCCCTCTAATTCCTTTTCCGTCTACCTCTATTGCGGATTCTTCAAATTTTTAAGAGTTGTGTGGAGAGTTACAACCATTCCATGATTCACAACATGCCAAATTTTTTTTTTTTTCACACCACTAGCAATTAATAAGGCAGGGAAAAAAGGAGAGGATAGTAAATAGTTCCTTTGGAAATAAGAATATTCCAAAATGATTGTCCAATTTGAATATCTTTTGAAAAGAATATTTAAAGGAATATTCTTTAAAAAAAACTATTTTGAAATTTATAAAAAAATTGATGTTTTAGCAGGGACGGTTATATCCAGTTTTAACAAATGCCTTGCCCTTATCAAGAGGATATTCCACATCCTAATTACCCATTTTGAGAACCTCCTTTCCCGGCCATACTTAGTCGCCAGAAAAACCTTGGTGGGAAAAATTGTGTCTCACCACGCAGATTTTGATTTCTCCTATTTTGTAATCGAATACTGCATTAAGAATAAAGTACAATCTAGAGAGATTGACACAATATTCTACAATGGATTCAATATCAGAATAGGGTTTTGAAAATTGATATTTCTATAATCAAACATAGTTTAAAGAATAACATATCATCTCAAAAGATGAACATGAAATTCTATAGAATATGTTTAAAAATAGAAATATATTTTTTTAAAAAAATTTATTCATTCTTTTATTTAGATATGACAAGAAGAATATTATATCATCTTAAAAGACGAACATAACATTCTTCAAGATATCCAAAAGTGAGAATGAGTTTTATAAAATTCATCATTTCTAAAGTTAAATATAACAAGTATAATATTATATTATCTGAAAAGATAATAATAACATTCTATAAATCTATTCAGAATTAGAAATGAGGTTTTAAAAATATCTACGTTCCCAAAGATTCTTTCCTTGTTTTATACAAATAAAACAAGGTTTATTTTAGTCTGGGGTTCTCAAATCCTTATAGAGGCAAGCCCCTATAGTTAATTACATCCTAGGAGAGAAGCTCCTAAGAAAACTCTCGATTAAAGTAGTGATTTCATACCCTTTTGAGTACAAAGTAGAAGACAAGGAAACAGAAGTAGGAATTTTTCAAGAAGAAAGCTCCATGTTGAACATTTTTTAGCGGGTCAAAGGAAGAAAAGTAGGAGGCGTCGAATTCTGAGAAGCTCAGAAGTAACCTTAGTCTATCCTATGTTGGGCTTTATATTTTAAAAGAGAAATTTTATATTTAAGTTGACATTTTATTAAAAATTTGGGATTATATTCCCGGAGGGCGAGGACTTAAGATCTAAAAAGAATCTGCCTCAGAACCTAAATCTAATTTGGGTACTATAAAATAGTGACCCGAACCTAACTAATGAAATACAAATCTGGACTTATCCCGGCCTAGATTGGGGAGCCAGCTAACCACCTAAACACTTTAAAACCATGTTTCAAGTCTCTTATGAAAGATAGGTAGGGACGTTGCTTAAGTTTTAATGAATTGGGGCCGACATCTAAGATAATTCCTAATTAGCCCCTCAACTTATGTAGGGTGAATTATGCCTAAAAATTCAATTAATATTTTAGGCACTTTTTAATTTGTATCTAATGCAATGCATGCTAATTGACTCGAATGCATAAAATGAATATGAAGCAGTTTTAAAATTAGGCTTAGAAAATTGGTTTTTCCCTAGAGATTGCACAACTTCCCCTTGAAGGTCAAGTGGTCTGCCAGAACCCGCAGGCGGGGAGGTGCTTAACAAGAAAGAGAAAGTATTAATATGCTTATGCTGACTCTCAGTGGTCCCGAGCTTACTTCTTAGATCGTTAGAGTTACTATGTGAGCCTAAAAATTTTATTAGAATTACAAGTAGAAAAATTTTATACGTACCCTTACGAAAAAATCTCTCTGATTCGAATCCTGGATAAAACAAAACACGACATGCAAAGGCCCTAAAAAAGCTATTGCACAAATAATATAAACAATCAAATTTAATAATCCAAAATATAATGTCCAATGTCCATATAATTACACCCAGAATTTGCAGAAAAGTAAAGTGGCCGGGCACCACTGACAACAAACCCGGATTCTAATCCTAAGAATGACGCAAGTGATTTTTGAACTGGGATATACTGTTCCTTGAATCTTTATTTCTTCGTCTTCTTTCTTCATTTCTTCATTTCATCCTTTCTTCTTCTACGAACTCTTTGGATCTGTCAGATCTGAATATCCAAATGAAAAGAAACTCATGCCTAAAGGGGGTATTTTCTTTTCTATTTGGATACTAAAGTCATCCTAATTTGGCTTTTCAAATAAAAGAGAATAATCCTTTAAGGTATATTCTCCTTTCTTTAGATTCCAAATTAGATATGATATCCCACTTTCAAAATCACTTTCACATTTTTCAAACACATTTACAATACATTACATTTCACGGAAAGAAAAAGAAAATTTAGACCACCTGCAAGGTTATCCTAAGCAGTTTATAATAAAAATCATCCCAAGCAGTTATATGTATACATTTAAATTAAATCCACCAGCCACACTTGGCCACACTCCTTATTTGGGGGCTAAGCAGCTGAAGCACCTGTAGCATTTATAAAATTTATTAATCAATTAGCCCCCTTTTTACTTCCCTGCATGAGTGTGACCACCTGCAGAAAATTTTGTTAACAACCAGATCGCTCCTAACCTATGGGTAATCTAATCGTCAATCAAATCATATCATAGAGTACAATAACAGTAAATAAACAAACACACCAATAATTTTACAACCAACATGCAGTGAAAACTGAGAAAAAGCCCGTCACACAACAGTAAGAAAGTAAACACCGGCCTAACCTAAAACTAGAGTCAGTTGTCCTAGGAAACAAATCTAAGTGTGTGTAGTAAGCTGTGAGATTTTAATATGTCCTAGGACAATTATTGGCTAAAGTTTTCTAATTGATTGAATTTTAATTTAAAAATATTCACTAATCCTTAGGTGAGGTGTCACAAAATTTTCTATGTTATATGTTTCTATCCTATAGTGTGCATGCATCCTAAGTCAAGATTTTCTAAGACTCGGTCCTTAATTTTTATCCTTAAGTGTTACTACTGTTGTATAGGGTGAAATTTTTGTTATTACTAACCCTTAAGACATTTCGCACATGTAAAAAGATTTAGGGATCTAAAATCAAATAAAAGTAAATCTAATAAAATTGAAGTTACTACAGGGACCTAAAGGAAGGGTTCGCACAAACCACATCAAGGGGCCCCTAAAGGTTTTCTAAGTTTAAAATACTTACAGTCAATGGGGGCTATGACCCGGTGTTTCCGCCCGTAGCACCTCTACCTGGTTGGATAGAGGTGACTGACGTCATTAGCTCCTTGTCCTTTTGTTCACTCGACTGGTACCGTTCCTCGTAGTTTATGCAAATAAAGAAAAGAAAATAAGGAAAAACAGGGCTTAGAAAACACATTTAATAATTAATAATAAAATAAATCAATTTTTCACTAAAAATAAAGACGTACCTTTCTTCGGGCTTGAATGCCAGTTTGCTTGAATGTCTTTTGAACTTTTTCATTTCTGAATTCATATTATATACCTTTCCAACATTCACCTCGAGGCAACAAGAAAAGGGAAAAAGAAGAAAAGAGAGAAAGAGGTAGAGAAAAAAGATAACATTCTTTAAAACTTCTAATTTTCCAAACATATAATTTCACTTTTTCCAAAAACTCGCACAAATTCCACCTTTTAATGCACACAAGTTTACTTTTCAAAATCACACACTTATACTTTACTTTTTACATACACCTTTAACCTTAATTCGAAACACACACATTTTCAAAAATCACACACCACACTCTCCACTACAAAAATATTAGTTCCCAACACATTTCATTTTTCCCAAAATTCAAACATCTTACTTTTCAAAATCACTCTTATATTTTTCAAAACATACACCTATCCACTTTTCAAGTCACCCATAAATTTCATTTTTTAAAACCCTTTACAAATTTCAATCTTTCAAAAAATCACATACTTCAAGTTTCATTTCTCAACACACATAAAATCCAAATCAATACGCCAAACACTTCACTATTCAAATATCACACACTACACTTTACCATTCATCTTTTAACATAACCACTTTCATTTACTCGAAAGCACAAAGCACTGTTTACTTTCAAAATAAATTTCTACTTTTATTTCCAAACATACAATTTTACTCTTCCAAAACTCACACAAATCTCACTTTTCAAATCACCCAAGTTTATTTCTCAAACCCATCTTTTCACTTTTTCACCTTTCAAAACACACAAGTTCCAAAATTCAAAAATATATATTTTCCACAAAATCAAATACTTTACTTTTTCACTCTTTATATATATTACCTTCCACACAAAACAATTTTCTAAACAAAACACACAATTGACCTTTCAAAATAGACTCAAGCTTCTATACTAAAGAAAACGTCTTTATAATATAAATGAATCAAGGTCCTTGCCATGTTTCTCTTTAAGAACATCAAAAAGCTCCTTTGCAAACACCTGATTAAGGAAGTGATTATCCATTCATATTGTAATATTATATTTATTAGTAGTGCTATGGAGAAAAAATATAATTAATAATAATAAGTTAATATACAGTATATTTAATATTAGTAATGCTAGCAAGGTTTTAACCTCTATTTTTCTATTATAACAGTTTTTAATAATTTCATATTAACATATAATTCAAAATTTAGTAACATTTTTGTATTATTAAACTAAAAAGCATTGGTGGAAAGCCTCCTTCAATGATTAAGAAGGAGCAAAAGTAGAAAAAAAAAAACAAGTTATAACCAATGATTGCTAATTAACATGCAGTCCTTCACTAAGTTATATTAAGAGGAAAATTATACACAATAATATATAATTTCCCTAACAAATTAAAAAATAGCTTATCTAAGTAACCTATTATAAATTATCCATAAAAATTAAAACTTGATTAAAAGTCAGCATGCATAGCCTAAAAATTTATGTTTCAAAATTAAATATTGTGTTAATTAATCACTCTAATCAACACACTCACACTCTCTCTATAAATTATTTTAGAACAATAATAGGTTTGGATTGAATTTGTGGATTATTTGATTTTAAAAATTGACCGGTTTCATTAAATCCTAGCCATTTCTAGAGCAAAGTCGAAAATTTTTTATTCAGTGTCTTGATCAACCCATTTGAACTCGAGTGTCAAAGTCGTGTCTGACGGCTCAATATGTATCAAATAAAGATAAATATTAAAAAGGTAGTTAACTCATGTTGCGATGGCTTGCAGCCAACTTGGCATGCACCCAGCTCTCACAAGAAGAGGATTAGTTTCTCTCACATTAGGTTGAACTCTAAGAACCTTCCTCCATAAAGACTTCAAACCAAGCAACGAACAACAACATGCATTAGAAACAGGATATTTCAACTTTTGTAAAGTTAGACTAAGGCTTTCGTTGGGACGGCTTTTTCAATTGTTTCTAAAACGGAGTTTTAGATTCAAAAATTAAAAAAATTTGTACTAAAACTACCGTTTTAGAAATGCCAATTAAAATAGCCGTCCCAAACAAAGCCTAAGGCTTCATTTGGACCAATTTTCTTACTGCTTCTTAAGCAGTTTTCTAGTACAAAAATTTTAAAATTGTGTACTAAAAAGACAGCCAGTCCAAAGAAGCCCTAAAACAAAATCTCATGTGGTTAAAGTGCATGATTGAAATAAGTGAAATGTTTTGTGAGATTAATATACTTTGATAGAAAGACAAGTGGTACCTAGTGGACAAGATGCCTCTTATCCTTTAAGAAACCAACTATACTTTCCTATCATCCATTGTGAGCTAAAAGTGAGTATATAAAAACTATCACCAATAAAATATAAGGAATCAAGGAGATGTAGATTTAAGAGAAGACTCCTTAGACATTTATTTATATACAAGATGGGATGGCATATGGAATATGTCCAAGAGATATACTTTTCATAAAGTGCTAATTAATATGGTCAGCAATCCTATTCTTAAGGGGTTGGCCTTGTATTATTATAATTATAATTATTATTATTATTATTATTATTTCATTTTTTTCTTTTTATTGTAAGACATCAATTCAAGCTTATTTATTTCACACTATATATATATAAATCTTTTTAAAAAAGTTAATTATCTTGCATAATATTTTAAATTGCATTAAAATCATTATATTTGAAGTCCATATGAATGCATTCAATGCAAACTCTATTCTTTGAAATCTGTTGGGTTCTCTTTATTCATAAAGAAATTGTGGGCTCCAAAAATTCGAACCCGACCTCCTTTTCTTCGGGGGGAGTTTTAACATATTTAGTTCCGAGGTAAATTTTAGAAGGCAGATGGGTTTGTAGATAAGACACTACCTAGAGATTTCGCCCTCATTTTGCGGGGTCATAATAATCCGAGTTCTGGTTTCCTATAGGCCTAAGCCCCTATTATTAATTAGCCCTCCCGATAATGAGAGAGAATGTTTGATTAAGGCTAGTCATCAATCAGATACATTTTTAGAATACATGTTATATGGCATATAGTAACAGGAATTGACATTTGGAATTTGAACGGTGTTGGATTTTTTTTTTAAAATTAAAATTTCACCACCTTGCACTTAAAATATATTAGTGGGGGGAATGGATGATGTACCCGATCAATATCCCATGGTGTCATCATCACGGGCCATCATGATCCCTAGTCTACTTAGTCATAGGAGGTAGTTGACCCAACTTGATAAAAGGATCCTTGTTGGTAGACATGGGTTGATTCGTCTAAGTGGACAAATTTGAATCCACCTTAGCTAATAGAGGGCTCAGTGCCCTATCGATTATATCCTGTTGATTCATATCTCAAGGATTTGATGTCATTAATGAACGTATTGATTCAACCATAACTGTTATCTCGTGGTGCCATTTAGAGATAAAACAACTTGGTTCAAAGGGCCCTAGGTTATAATTGTTTATCCTACAGTTCTATTTGGTGGCAAAATCACTAGTCAGAGGATGTCTACCACATCCTTAGTAGCAGGATATTATTTTGAAAATGAATCCAAATGATATTCTTGACCAGATATTAGCTCTTTATGAGCTGAAGTAGTTTTCAAGTTGTTATCCTCGGGAAACTATTATGGATGGTGGATAAATTATGCTTTAAGTATTTGATGGTTGGGTCTCAATTTTAATTATTTGAAATTAAATTTTTTTTTTTTGAGTTTTGAATTTTGAATTGGTATTTGAGCTGGCATTTGAAAATATTTAGAATTAACCCATCCGGTTGAGATTTTTTGTTCAACACGGCCATCATTAGGCTAACTGGGGTCATTTGAAAATACTTTACGGTTTGTGAGAATTTAGAGGCATTTGAAATGGTTGGAGTTAACCCCTCTGGTTGAGATCAACATTCAACATGACCATAATCTGGCTATACAGGCATTTTTATTGACTAAATCTTGTCGACCCTGTCAACTTAATAATAGGGGATCAGGTTCATCGGTTGTATGATTTTATTAATGAATTTCTTTATTCATTATCCTTAAAGGCTTTATATGAATGTATAAAATAGTTATTCTGGTCGAACACCTTGACCGTATATTTATTTAATAATTTGAGCCAAGTCGATTCTTATCTATACATATAAAAGACCAGGCTCGAACTATGTTCATTTATTTACCCACGCAGCATCTTTAGCTATCAAGTGTGTATTCATAATACACTCACAGGGGCCCATAAAGGTTTTTGTATTGCACTTGCCCCCTTTTGTGTATCTTTTTGCATGCATATTACAATGCATGTGTGGGTTCATTTTTATAATATTTTGACATTGATTTGTTGTGTGGGTGACCGCCATTTGAAGGTAGCATTATATTTCGATGCTCATTCATGCCTTTCGTCCGCTTGTAAAAATATTGCAGATTTGGTGGCATTACATAGCACTATAATCATTTTCCCATTTCATATTAGTAGACTATTGTGTACTACTTATTGTTTTATGTAGATAGATTATAGTGCACTAACGAATCTCCTACTTTATTGTAGATAACTTCATTCATCATGAGCTTTTGTGCTAGCTCGTATTTGCTACAATTCTTCTGCTTTGTCTATAACCTTTTATATATATTTTTAGATTGCATGTTGGGTATATGACGGGTCTTCTACAATGACTTGTATGAGTTTGCATTTATCATCAATCGATCACCTTTTCTCGCAAGAGATCTACATAGTTGTCTTCCTCTGGGTGGTTGTTGATTGAGAGCATTCTCTACCTAGTACCAATCACCATCCACAAGCATATTATTAAGCATATAAGGATTCATTATAAAGAACATTTTGCCGACAGTAGAGGCTATTTGCATTCACTGTACGATTCACTGGGGCAATAGGATATGATATTTGATTTATATCGACTATTTTAACATCTTAACAATTATTCATCACCTCTTGTTACAAAAGTTTGCATGTGTTTTGTATATATTACTGATATAGAACTCTTGCCTTCAGATGGTGTCTCATACATATATCTATGCTCATAGAAGATCGGCCGTCCTTGCAATATATTTTTTATTGCTAGTTGTGTGTATGTTTGAATTCACAACATGCTGTCTATCAAACATCTTCTGCTTGTATGAGACTAATGCATTTGCTTATATGATTGATCTATAGGTGAGTTGTGTTCACTACATTTCCCTCATCTGTGTTTGCTAGAGATTCATTGAACTCACTACATGTAAATCTCAATAATCTACAAGAGGTTGATGCATCTATTTGCAGATTGTTGTTGACTTTCAGGTTGACTACATTCATTGCTAGTTTTTCCACATACATTTGTCAACAATCTACTGTGTTCATTGTATTTTTCCTTTTAATGTTCATGGAACTAATTTGTTACTTAATGTATGTTCTTGTAAGATTGATACAAGTGTCACTTATTGATTAGTATCACTTGTTTATGGTTTGCAATGATTATTGGGATGTTCTTGCACATTTATTTACAACCAGTTTATATCTCCTTATTGATTATTGTTTGCAAGCAAATCATGTATTTCCTTTGAGAGCAACATATCATGGCATGGAATTCAATCAAGTTATCTACAACTACTTATAAGAAAGTAGAGTTTGCAAGTCTATTATTCACCACCAACCTTGCAAATGTTCATTTGCATTTAATTTTGACCTTGTAATTTTTCAACATTCCATTTGAAAATATTGTGTTATTGTTCAAATGAAGTTCCTTATCAATCTATCATTTTATTCACATCTTAAATTCAAGTTAAGCTCAAAGTCATTTGAGTTCAATTCCTTATAATACAAGCATGTTCAAGCTCCATGTAATGGTGTTCAGTTCTCTATAGTTTTCTCATTCAAGTCGAATGCCCACAAGTTTCTGCTCATTTCAAATTCAAGTTCATTATAATTCATTCAGGTCCATTATGTTCAATCAGCAAGTTCAAGTTCTCATTCAAATTACAAGTTATTTTTGTTCAGATTGTTCAAGTCATGGTTCATGTTAACATTTATTTAGATTCGAGTTTATTTGAGTCCAAATCCCCTACACTTAGTTCAAATTAGGTCCTCCATTTGCTCTGAATTTTGGTAGCCTCTTGGTGTCTCCCCTGTTTAGGGGAAACTACAGGAGTCTTAGTCTGCCCACCATGTCAAGAAAGACGTGCATGGTCAGTGTCAAGGGACACTATGGTTGTAGTCTTTGTCATCCACTACGCCAAGAAAGGCATGCATTGGTCTTCAAAAGTACCTGTTTGAAAAAATAAGTTTTTCCCTGCATATGGGTACTTATATTTTCGCCACCGTGCTAAGAAAAGCACACACAGGGATTGCCTGCCTCGCCATAGGCACCGCACTGAGTTACCTCCCACCACATTAAGAAAAGCGTGCATAAGTCCCTCGGTGCGCTACAAATGCCAAAAATAGGACTTTAGGGGGATTACTTGTCTCGCCGCTAGCACCGCAATGAATACCCTCACACCGTGCTAAAAACATCGCTCATGGACAGTCGTTCACCGCATTACAAGTGACAAGAATGAGTTTTCAACGTTTATGAGGTTATACCTTGGCAAGGGAACATCGTTGGAGTGGGCATATATATCGAGGTTAGGGTGCCGTTCCTCTCTCTCTCTCTCTCTCTCTCTCTCTCGGCTTACAAGAGAAGTTGACACAGGCAAGGGATCGACAGGGTTAGGGATTAGGCCATCTGAAGGTTCAAATGCAGGTGGAGGATGACGGGATTTATGAAGATCAGGCTTCAAGAGATCAGGGCTAGAGGTTAGCTTCGGATTGATGGGATGAAGAGGTCGGTCTTGGTTAGTTCGGCTGAGATGTGGGAGGAATCAGAAGAGGGAAGTGGGCTCGTGGCTTCAATGACCTGAGGAGGAAGATTGGAGGGTCGGATAGAGGATCTTGGGATGTTGTTACTGTTGCAGAGATTTGGCGTTGGCTATAGCTAGGGATCAGGAAGCAGCGACGGGAGCTTCAAATTCGACTGGAGCTTGACTGTGCAAGAAGGATTGCGAGAGGAGCTACAGATCTTATGTGCATGAAATTGAAGAAGTGGCAGCGTTCATTTTGTTCCTTTTAACAACACAAATGAGAGGGAGAGAAAAGATGCATGCGTGCTGTGTCCGAAACAACACCGCTTGCGAAGTATGGGAAGGCCTCGTAGAATTCTATATAATTAAGTTTTCATTTGAAATTGCTTTTTTCTTTTTCTTAAAGTACAAAAATTAATAAGTAATTTTTTTACTAGAAATTTGTTTTAAGAAACAGAAAGAGAACCGTCACAACTGAAACCTAAGCCTCTTCTTGATAGTTATACTTTCATGATGCAATAAGAGTACTTAAGAAATTGTAGTATTTATGAAATTGAAGAAAATAGCTCTAATCATATCGAAGGAAATAATATGGTGATTTCAAATCATAGCAGCGGCATAAATTAATGATATTTAAAATATTCTTAGTGTTCGTTTGGGATAGCTTTTTTACTACTTTATAAAATAATTTTTTAGTACAAAAATTTCTAGTTCAATAAATTTTTTTATTAAAAAAAAACAACTTTAGAAAGCAATAAGAAAGTTGTCTCAAACATAACCTTAGGGGCTGTTTGGTATCGGATATATAGCGGGATTTAAGTCGGATTTATGTTAAATCCAGCCAAACAGTTTTTGTGCGCGCGTTAAATCCCAGGATTCGCTTAATCCCGGATTTACGTATTTATGGCTTAAAATTCGGGATTTAGTAAATCTGAGGGCTAGCCGGATTTAACAGGATTTATCGGAAGAAGCGGGCGAAAAGGAAAAAGTTACCTTCAAAACCAGCGAGCTCTCGTTCTTGCTTCCGATCAAAATGTCGTAACTTCCGATCCGGGTTGAGGAGAAAGTCATCACAGGAGCGAAGTCAAACAACCACGAAGGAGCCGCAGAAGCGACGCGTGCAATCTATACACTTGCAAAGCAACAAAGTTGAACATTAATGACGAAAAGAGAAGATGAAAGGTAAACAATAGACGCATCTAAAAATTATTATTGATTAACTTAATTAATATAATTTAAATTATTAATAATTAAGTAAATTAATTAAATAATTAATTATATAATTATCTTCTGCACATTTAAATCCCTAATTGCTATCAATTTTGAAATATGTTACCAAACAGTTTCTCAGGATTTAACAGCATTTAACATTTGACATACAAAACAATTTTCAGGATTTAACATATTTCGAATTTACTAAATCCAGATTTACAGGATTTACTAAATCCCACTAAAGTTAAATGTTTAAGTGTTGGGTGTTATTAAAAAAGAGATTTATAATGTAACCCGAAGATTGTTATCCTTTTCTCGACAATACACAGTTATATTTTATTAGATTATCAACTTTAAAATTCCTATCAAAAGATATTTGAAATTTAAAATTTTAAAGAAACTAGATATTATACAAAAATATAATCTCGTCGGTAACAAATTATTCTAATTTATTAATAATAAAATTATTATGTATTAAAAATAATTATTAAAACTTATTTTATTTATTATAAAATAGTTATAAAAAATAATTCCTCGTCGTGGTGGCAACGTCTTCCTCTTTTCTTTAGGGAAGTTCCTTTTTCTATGATTTTTTATTTTGGGCTTTTGTTGGTTTTGGTTCTGCCCGACGCTTGCCGGCATACTGCCGAAGTTATGTGACTCTGGCTTTTTAGGGGTTTCTTCTTTTCGTGGTATTCCCTCTCTTTGGATTTCGGAACAAGAAATCTCTACTCTGGCCGCGCCTTTCCAGTTCTCTATGGTCGGATTTTTTTCCTTCTAAGCATCCTTCTTTGGACTCTATTTGTTGGTTTTTCTTTAATCTAAAATTGAATGGTGAATTTTCTATTACGTTGCTAGACCCGTCTCATATCCTCATTAAGCTTAACAATGATCTTAATTATTGTCGGGTCTGTTTCCATGGATCTTACTTTGTTTATAACTGCTTTATGAAACTCACCAAATGGCTACCCTCTATGGACATTGGGGTGGAGTCGCCGGTTGTTCCCATTTGGGATTCTTTCCCTCTGCTGCCCCCCATCTCTTCTCTACCCATATACTTCATGGCTTGGGTTTAATCTATGGTAAGGCCCTTAAAATCGATACTGCTACTGCTATTGGGTCTAGGATATCTCTTGCTCGTGTGTTAGTGGAATTAGTTGTTACTAAATTCTATCCCGATCTTGTCTGGTTAGGCTCTGAATCTTCTGGGTATGTTAAGCATGTTGTTATGGAGAATTTACTTTCTTTTTGGTCTTCGTGTAAAAAATTTGGGCATTTTTTGGGTAATTTTTGTCCTGAGGTTGATTTCTATGTGCTGTCTAAGGTTGCTAAGAAGGATTCTATTATCTCTTATCCAATTCTCCCTTCTTCTAATGTTGAGGCTGAGCAAGTTATTTCTGTTGAACCCATTTTTCCAGCTTCAGCTTTGGGTGCACAGCCTGTGGTTCAGTTGGTTGATTTGGATACCCCTCAAGCTAATTTAATTGTTGAGAATATGGAAATTGATGTGGAAAATAATGTGAACCTTTCGGGTGGTAAGGATGATAGTGGTGATGGTTTTGTTGTTTTGTCTCCTGATGCTTTACCCTTTCTCCCTCATGGTTCCATTTCGGGTACTTTTGATCCCTTTGTGGTCTCCCGTAGAACTTATCTCAGTGCTGATAATCATGGTGGTGCTGATCGCTTGTTGTCGGTGGTGTCGGCCCCGGCTGTTTTGGGTGAAATTTCTTTTTAAGCCTGTTGTTTTGGATTGCCCTCATTAGGCTGCTGCTCTTCCATCTGAAAATTTGGGTGCAGGGGTTTGTGAGGTGTCTGCTAACTCTAGTTCGCATCAAGTCATGGTCGACTATTTAGTTAACAACAATTTTATGGATGTACCTGTTACGCTAATTTATCCTCAAAATTTAGTGTATCATGTGGGGGACTATTCAGGATTGAATGTTCGTGTGCAATTGGATTGGCTACAAGACTCATCTTATTATTATTATGATTATGTTTCTTTCGAATCGTCTGGGGATGAGAATCTGGGCAATACTTTTGCCTTGTTGCGAGATAAACCTCTTGTATCCGTTGCCTCTCGTGGTAGGGCTCGTGGAAGGGGTAGACGTGGTCGGCGATGGCGTACTTGGTTTTCTTTTTGGGTGGCTTTTTGGTTGGTTGGATAAGGTATATGTTCTCTAGGCTGGTTGGGTTATCCTGTTGGTGATGATGCGTGCACTCGTTTTGGCACTTTCAGTGGGCTTAAGTGCTTTTGGAGATCTCAGTTTTATTTTTTTTTCGTTGTTTATTACTGGGCAATGAAGTGGCTGTGGCTCACTTATCCGTCAGCTAGGCTCGTGGCAACCTTGGTGTTGATCTCGTTAAGATGGCTGCTTTGTTTTTTGGTCCACCAATTGGACAGTCCAAGCTTGTCTTATGGGAAGCTGGTAGTCTCGGCCTTCTACTGAGCCCTCAGGGTCATTTTTTTTCCTCTTGTTTTTGCATTTGCTTTTTAAATCTTGTAATCGCTCTTTTTTATGGAATGAAATGTTATTTTTTGTTAAAAAAATAGTTATAAAAAACAATGTGATTAGATAATTTTGAAATTACTACTCATAATGAATTACATTAGTAATAATGTAATATTGAAGAAATCTAACATTGGCATTACTAGCAGTTGTAATATGTTGTATCTAGGAGAGGAATGAAAGTTGAAGAAGAGAAAATAGCAATAACTACAGAAGAAATGTATAACCAGAGGAAGCTTAACTATGGCAAACATATTTGGTGTAACTTTCATTGTTTCTCACCCCTTTACATGTTTATTGTAGCTCATATATAGAGGTTTTAATCCTGAGTTCTTATGCCAGATAGAGTGGAGTAGCATTAATGGTGTTGATTTGGTTTCTGAGAAAGTTCTTTCTCCTCTTGGCCTGTACTAATTGAATGTCAATGTTAATTATTATATAAACATAGTTATTAGTAATCATAATTAATCTCTTCCTCATTTCCTCCTCCATTCACATTCAACATACTCGATACCACCTCCTCGAAGTCAGCCTCATCTCCGCTCAAGGCCTCTTCCCCTCTTTTAGTTCCATGCGCACCTACTCCACCGTCTGGCTCCGCTTCAACCATCATATTTACACCTGCTTCGAACCCATAGGCCAAATTATCGACCCCACCTGGATAGACAAGTTTGCCTTCATACTTCTGGAGGTATGTGCCCCCCGTGTCTCCATCGTGGCTTTGGCACTATTCATATGGCTATATGTGTGTAAACTCTTTAGTTCACATGGCTATATTTTTCATACTCAGAATTACAGATTTTTGAATAGAATTATTTTTTAACCAAACACCACACAAAAAAGATAAATTTCTATTACAATAATATTAAGGCATTTTTAAATAAGTGACCTAAAAAGTTTTAAGTAAAAAAACTATCTATATAAATATTATTTTATCTTAATATAATCCTGTGTGCAATTATTTTTGAAATTAGAGCACTTTTATTTCTCTTGCATAATATGTATTATGTATGGCTCATATTTTCTTCTAAATTTTTTATATGTCGGAATAATCTTCTTATTTGTTTTTCAAATATCCTAGAATTTATAATTAATTAGTTATTAACAAAATAAATGAAAATGAGTTAATGGGTTATATTCAGGTTGGTCTTTTTGACCCATTTCTTAAACATGTCCAATTTAGGTTGACTAGTTTTAGTTTAGACTCAAGTCCAACCCATTAACACATTTTAACAACCCTAGTAGATGTTAGTGTTATCATATATGATTGAAGAAGATGCAAAATTTAAATTCTACACATTCCCTCTTTATCTCATAATCTCGTATCCATTTGAAAATTAACATCGGACAATAACTTTTCCATTTGTTTTGATGCTCATGGATTTATTATTACGGATCATCAGGACAATCAACAGCTTGTACATGGCCGCAATCATGATGATCTATATTCTATTAGCATTCTGTTGATTCTTGTTGAATCTTAATTAGGTTGTTAAACCTAAGCTAATGTCCCAAGGCTAACTAAGAGGGGGTGAATTTGTAATTTTAAAAATTACTTCTTAGATTTTAAAATTTGAAACCGATTGATATACAAAGTAAGTTAATTAAAGTTTTCAAAATAAATTTTTAACCACAGAATTGATAACTTGCAGTAAGCAACGGAAAAGTAAAAGACACAAAGATTTATAGTGGTTCGGTCAAACACCCTACATCCACTCCCTGAAGCCTCCCACTTAGGGTATTGCACTATTACCAAAGTGACTCTCCTTTATCCCCCACAACAAGGCGGATAAGCCTTTACAAAACTCTCTTCCACCAATCCCAAGTGCAGCAGAGATCCGTCATCATTTCACACCCTCCAAGTGTAGGCAGAGTACCTTCGTCATTTTGCACCCCCCAAGTGTAGGCAGAGTACCTTCATCTTTTCACACCCTCCAAGTGTCGATAGAGAAATGTCGTTTGTTCACACTCTATAAGTGTAGGTAGAGAACCTTCATCCTTTCACACTCTCCAAGTGTTGGTAGAAAACCCTCATCCTTTCACACCCTCCAAGTGAAGGCAAAGCACCTTTGTCCTTTCACACTCTCCAAGTGTCGGCAGAGAACTAGATCTTCTTCGAAGATCTTCATACAAGCAATCTAGAAAGGAAAGAGAAAGAGTGAAGAAATACAAATCACACACAGAGATCCTTGCGTTTGAGTAACCTTGCAAACCCTTCATGCTCCACTATGGAGAAATCTCTCTCAAATACTTTCTCACACTCTATCCTTCAATTGCCCTTTATAAATCACGAAGACCAGATGAAAAAAATATTAAGTATCAATTTTTAGTGGACCTTTTATACCAAAGACATAAAGAACCATCCAGAAAACTGATTTTTTTAATTTTGACCATCCACGATCGTACTGTACGATCGTAAGTGCGTACGTACGAATAGTTCAAATATTGTTGCATACAAACATGTTGTGAATCGGTAGGAACTCATTTCGTACGCGATCATCATTCGATATGAACCTAGTTTGTTCGGTACAAATAGAAAAGTTTCAAATTTTGTCTATACGAAAAGTCAGGACGAAATGAATGAAAACAGAACAAAGAGTTCGTCCTGGGACGATCATAAATATCATCCCATACGATATGCGTCCGAGGACAGAACGGAGATGTTCTTCTTGGGATGAAATATATTATCGTCCGTATGATCTTTGTTCGAGGAAAATCTAGAGACGTTCATCCTGGGACAATCATAAAAATCATCCTGCATGATATGCGTTCGAGGATAGAACAGAGACATTCTTCCTAGAATGAAAATAAATATCATCCGTACAATCTTCATTTAAGGACACAATAGAGACATTTGTCCCAGTATGAAAATAAATTTTAGTCCCGTACTACCCATACTAAAAAAAACATTGTCCTCTTTGTTCGTTCAACTGCTCACTGGGGACAATAATTAACAGATCATCCCGTATGACGTAATATCATATAGTACGATCAGTTTAAAAATATGAATTTTAAAATTCCCCTATGGTGTGTGTGTGCTCAGTTACTCAATTACAATCACTCTCTCTCAGACTCAATAAAATGAAAAATATGGACTACAATTACAATAAACTCTAAACTGTTCTTGATTTGAAGTCTTCAACAATTCCAAGTATGATTTTTCTAAAATGTTAGTACACATAAGAGAAAAATAATTCTTCCAAAATATGTTAAGAGAAATAATAATCAAATCAATAATATTTAGAATCATCAAAAATATACAAGTTGCAAGAATATCAAACATGCTTAGCAACTATCTCAATAATCTTCTCCTTTTTGATGATGTCAAAATAATTATTATTTGAATAAAATTGACAATCCTAAATTTCTCCTTAACTCCCCCTATATAAATAAGCATATGAATATAAGGGACTTTCTATTAAGAACAAAACAATTTTTTAATTTTTAAGTTTTAAAAACACAAAAAAGCATAAAGAAACAACAATAAAATACAAAGCACTATGAACAAACCAAGAAACAATCAAATGTAAACACAGAACACTCACGCAAATAATATTTCTCCTCCGTTTTTTACACCAACAAAAAGAGAAGAAGAAAAAAACAAAAGAAAAATAAGAAGTCATATGAGAAAACTTTTGATAATTGATCTTGAAAGAGATTGATTTATAATTACAATAACAAGAATAATGTTCATTAGAAAAAAATAAAGATTCTTAAAATTTAAATTAAGATATAATATACACAAGATAAATATATCAAAGTCAGGAAACATTCTAGACAATTGGATAAGGAAATTATTGCAAAGGCGACGAAGTGAAGATTAATTTAAGTTAATTTTGAATAAAAAATATAATTGAACGTTAGATTGATTTGAAATTAATGGTTAAAAGATAGATGAAAGAACATATACTTCTTTGATGAACATTACACATCTTTTCAATATTTGTGGCACACTTTGTGCATCTTTTAGTATTTGAGCTAATTTTGTTCCTCTTTTCAATTTGCGAACCATTACGCATTCTTTTGATTTTTGTACACTTATACATTTCAATTTTTAATTGATCTTCCCAAAATCAATAATCTAAAGATCAAACTTCTCTAAGTACAAAGATAATTATATTGAAAAGAGAAATAAAAAATTATAAGACATCAAAATTGCAATAATAATACTAAAATTATGTATGCCTAAAAAAGAACATGAGATTGACAGCCTTAACTTGATCGAGTTATAACCTAACTTAAATTTTTTAGAAATTAAATTTTCTAATAAAATTAAATTTTTGTATTGCTATTCATATTATAACACTTTTTAGATCAATTAAATCAGGATTATCATATAGGCAAATAAACATTTCAATCAAAGTTAAAAAATAACTGAAGAAAACAAGACATATTTTATTTATATCAAAATATCGAAGAGTTATAAATGAACGCTCAGATGATATCAATAAAATCACAAAATAACATCATAACTCTGACACAAAATAAGTACATAAAAACACTAAATAAAATATAACTAAAAGATCATCACATCACATCACTACATAATGGCAAAGGTAATTATATAAGAAGTACATCTATCACTCTGAGGGGCCATGGTCTGGAAGAGGTTGCTGGTTGAAGAAGGAAAAATATCTACTCATCATAGCCACATTGGTGTTTATTGATTCGAACTGACTTCGAACCCAACCCATGTCCTGTTGGTATTGAGCATCTTGCTTGTGAAGGTGAGTCTGTATTTGATCAAAGCAATGATCAAAATGAGTTTCTAGTATGTCAAAGCACTGGACCATCTCCTGAAGGGCTGGTAAACGAGCAGGCGCAGGTGCAGGTGCAGGTGCAGGTGCTCCCC
Source organism: Dendrobium catenatum (assembly GCF_001605985.2). Lineage (NCBI taxonomy): Eukaryota > Viridiplantae > Streptophyta > Magnoliopsida > Asparagales > Orchidaceae > Dendrobium > Dendrobium catenatum. The sequence continues at coordinate 19,553 of NW_021477281.1, read as the reverse complement.
CTTCTCTCTCAGAATCCTTACTTCCATCCTCTCTCCCAAAAATTGCTCAGAATGAAGCATCACTGAAGTAGATAGGCAATTATAGATGAGGATGAAGATGAACTAGATTCTACTTCTCAAGAATGTAGGTAACTAGGTGTCCTAAGACAATGTTCTTCTTTCTATTATGAGAGACATAGCTAATTTTAGAAAGCCCATAAATGTAATTAATAATGAGTTGGGCTTCATCTATAGGTTGACCAGTCATGATAAGATAATTGACAGTGGAAAGAAGAGGAGTAATATTGATACGGTCACCAGCTTTAGGAATTATAAAGGTTCTAAGAACATGCTGGATGATCCTTGCATTTTGGTTCAAAGTGGATGCACTAGGAAAATGACACACTTTTTCAATCCCTATAATCACTTTATTTATTTTATTCTAGTCAAAATTAGAAGTAGAGGTCAAAGTGTGGGCTCTAACTCCGTACGTCCTTAATTGCAAAAATGTCCCCAAATCTTCCTTAGTAATTTCAACCCGCTTCTTCAAAACAAAAGACCTAATCCTAATTTGATCAGTGTTAAAGGATATGTTGGCTAGAAAGTAGTAAAATGTGTCCTAATTACAGGAGTGAATGAGGGTCGGGATAAAAGCGAATTGGGTGGCAGCAAAAAGAGGCATAACTTGAAAGTTAATATTTTATTAGAGAAGGATTCTAGAAGGCATAATCTTGCAGAGACGAACCTAAGAAATGAATCCTCATTAGTTTTGGATATAAAGTTGTCATCTTCACTCCTTGAAGATGAACCCTTGATCAATTTACCCCTCTTGCTAGAACTTGCCATTGAAGGATTGGAGGATTAGAAGGATTTGAAAGGCTATTGAAGTGAATGAGATTTGAGTTCTAAAGTTCTTTTATTTAAAGAAAAATGATCTTTTGTACATACGAAAATTGGTTCATACAATATGATTAATAGGTTTGTACGTACAAAAATAAATTTTGTATGTACAACCAAATGCGTTTAAAATGAAATGACTTTTTGTATTCACACAATTTACTATGCGTCCTTTGATACAGAATTTTTGACCATAAGATCGTATAGACGAACAGGTGTTTGTCTGAGACGAACGGTTATTTAAGATCATTTTAATGATGGTTTGATTCGTCCCTCACTTTGAATGATAAGTGGTTCGAATGTATGAACTCTAGGTTCGTACGTACGATCAGTAATAATAACTACTTCTACTCGTATAATCATGTACATGCATACATACGAATGAATACACATCTTCCAGGTTAATCTGGGAATCATACAATACAAAATGTATTGAAAATAAAAAAACTATACGCAATCAGTCAAACCCACGATTGACATGATACAGAATTTGTACTGTACAAAAGGAATTTCATACAGTATGAATAGAACACTTAGAAAAACTGCCACGATCAATTAGAAAAGAACATTCAATGTGAAAAACATTTTAAAATCACATAAGGCATAAAAACACAAAAATCACAAAAATAAATACACACATAAAATTACAAAAATAGAAAATTACACAAACACACTAATCAAGTTTGTAGAAAACTTTAATTAAGCATTGAGGTCAATCACACCAAGCCTTGTTCTTAATGTGCTAAAGGTATCAAAGGCTAGTGGTTTTGTAAAAATATCTGTAAGTTGATTTTAAGTTGAAACATGATTTAGTTCAATTTCTCATTTGGATACATGATCCCTTACGAAATGATGCATTATGTCTATATGTTTGGTTATAGAATGTTATATAGGATTCGTTGAAATGAAAATGATATTAAAGTTATCACAATAAATTGGAACTATACCTATTGTAAATCCTAAGTCAATCAACTGTTATTTCAACCAAAGAACTTGTGCCACAAAACTTCCTAAGATGATGTATTCAGCTTCAGCAGTACATCGGACTATGAAATTGTATTTTCTACTGAACCAAGAAACTAAAGAATTTCCAATAAATTGACATATTCTAGATGTGCTATTTCTATCAACCCTACAACCTATAAAATTCGAATCTGAATATCCAATTATTTCAAATGAAGAGCTGAACTTAGGATACCAAATGCCTAAGTTTTGAGTTCCCAAGATATATTTCAAAATCATTTATACTGCTGTCAAATGTGATTCTTTTGGATCTCATTAAAATCTAACACATAAATAAACACTAAACATAGTACCAGATCTGCTAGCAGTCAAGTAAAGTAAATATCTAATTATTCCACTGAATTTCTTTTGATCAACAGATTTTTCCTTTAGGTTCTTATCCAACTAAATTGAGGAACTCATATGTGTACTAACATGTTTAGCATTATCTATTTCATACTTTTTGAGGATGTCCTTAATATACTTTGACTGACTATGAAATATTCTTTTCTCAGTTTGCTTAATGCTAAAACCTAGAAAGTAACTTAAATCTCCCATTAGGCTCATCTTAAATTCAGTACTCATTATTTTAGAAAAATCATCACAAAGATTTTTATTTGTAGATCCAAAGATGATATCATCAATATAAAATTGTATAATGAGTATATCATCTCCTAATTTCTTTAAAAAGAGAGTTATGCCTACACTTCTTTTTTTAAAGATCTCTCAAGTAGGAAAGTACTCAATCTCTCATACCAAGCCCTATGTTTCTTTTTCAATCCATATAATGCATTTTTCAATTTAAAAATATGATTTGGATATTTTGAATTTTTAAATCTTGGAGGTTGTTCAACATAAACATTCTCTTGAATTACCACATTCAAAAAGGCACTTTTAACATCCATTTGAAATAATTTAAATCTTTTAAAATAGGCAAAGACTAACAAAACCCTAATTGTTTCAAGTCTTACTAGAGGGGTAAAAGTTCCCTCAAAATCAATCCCTTCAATCTGATTGTATCCCTTAGCCACCAATCTAACCTTATTTCTAATGACAACTCCTGAGTCATTCATTTTGTTTTTGAATATGCACTTAGTTCCAACTACACTTTGATCCTTCGGCCTTGCAATTAATTTCCAAACTTCATTCCTTACAAATTGATTCAATTCTTTTTGCATTGCCAAAATTCAAAACTCATTAGAAATTGCTTGATTTATATTTATGGGTTATGCTGTAGAAATGAAGGCAGAATGAGTAACTTCTTTGCTTAGTCCATGCCTGGTGCTAACACCCTCAATAGGTTCACATAAAATGAATTCCTTATGATGGTTTTTAGAAAATCTCAAATCTCTAGCCATCGAGTTTTTTATCTCTAAAGTTTCTTCTAAATTAACTCTCTCAATCTTTTGAGAGTTAATTTCTATCTCATCCTCTTCAATATTTGACTCTTCCAAAATTCTAGATTCCTCAAATATAATATGTATGGTCTCCTCAATAACCAAAGTTATTTTGTTAAATACTCTATAAGATTTTTCAACACTAGAGTATCCAAGAAAAATTCCTTCATATGATTTTGGATCAAATTTTTCTAAAGCATATTTTTATTATTATTTATGAACAGCTCACATCAAAAAACATGCAAATGTGATAAATTAGGTGTTCTCCCCTTTATAAGCTCATAGGTTGTTTTGTTCAATTTTGATCTAGTGTTCACCGTTTTCAGAACATAACATGCCGTGCTAATCACTTTAGCCCAAAAATATTTAAGAAGTGGGTATTCTACCAATATAGCTCGAGCGGCTTTTATCAATGTTCTGTTATTTCTTTCACTACCCTATTATGTTGAGGGGTTATAGGTGCAGAAAAATTATGATCAATCCATTTTTCCTTACAAAAATCATAAAATTTTTCATTTTCAAATTCTCTTTCGTGATCACTATGGATTATAAAAATCTCACATCCTAATTTCCTCAAAATCCAAGTAAAAAAATTTCTAAATTTTTTAAATGATTCACTCTTATGATATAAGAATTTAACCCAAGTGAATCTTGAAAAATCATTAACAATTACAAATCAGTATACCTTCCCTCCTAAACTTAAAGTTTTAACTTGTGCAAAAAGATTAATATGTAAAATCTCAAAAGGTTTACTAGTTCTGAGATCCTTATTGGACTGAAAATAGGACTTCACATTTTTTTCTATTTGACATGCATCACACAGGTGATCCTTAGTAAAGTCAAATTTTGGTATACCTCTCACTAAGTTCTTTTGGGTAATTCTCCTAAAGTTTTTCATACTAGAGTGACAAAGTCTCATATGTCATAGCCATGACTCATCAGAAATAGTTTTCAAACATAAAGCATTAGGAGTTTTTATACAATTTAAATCTAGCATATAAATATTATTTACCCTTAAACCGTGCAAAACATCATTACCATTTTAGCTTAATATGCAGCTATTAGGAAAAAATTTAACGTTGTATCCTTTACCACATAGCTGGCTAATACTCAATAGATTATTCTTTAAGCCTTCAACTAGTAGCACATTTTCTATAAAAAAGTATTTCAAACTTCCAATCATAAATACGCAACCACTCTCTTAGTGGTGTTATCTCCCAGTGTAACCCTTCCTCCATTCCTAGCTTCCAGCATTTTAAATTGTGTAGTGTCTCCAGTCATATGCTATGAGCAACCGATGTCCAGGTAACAAATGCTCCCAAGAGGCTTTGTATGAGAGCGTGCCTACAAAATCATCAAATGTTAGACCTGAGAATCCAAACAAGTTTGGGTTCATCTTTTGGCAAATTAAAACTAGATGCATGTATGATATATTTAGGCTTATGCATCTTAGGTCTCCATACTAAATGAGATTTTATATGTAAGGTATGAGTGTGTGAAATATGAGCAATCAATCCATAAGAAAAGCATTTAACTCCAAGAAATGGATTTTTGTAGGTCAAATCACATACTTTTTCTTGATCTGACTGATTGATTATCGACCATTAAACACAAGTTGGTGACTTCCTCCTCCTTTTTAGTTTCTAACGAATCCGAAGCCTAGTACGCCCAAAAAGCTCTTTGGAATTTCTTCTTGCCCTTCTTCACATTTGGTTTCTCCTCTACCTTCTCCTTGCTAGAAGTGGCTTTAAGATTTTTTAAGTCTAATTTTACATGTCCAGGTTTCATGCATTCATAGCAAATCACATCATTTGAAACTTTGACATTCTTATAAAATTTACCTCTATTCCACTATTGGCGTCTCTTCTGCTTCATGTTTAGAAAGCTCATAAATTTCATAGTCATTAAGGTAATGTCATCCTCATCCTCAAGTTGTGATAGATCACTCTCCGACTCCTTCACTTTTAGTGCTATTTTTCTCCTTTTGTGGTTCTCCTGTATCAATCTTTCTTTGACTCACTCATTATTCGTAAGAAATTAGTGACTTAAGAAGATTGTCAATAGAGTAAACATTTGAGTCTTTATACTCTATAATTGTAGTTATTTTAGCATCATATGCAGTAGGCAAACAACCAAAAATCTTATTAATCATTTCAGTGTTTGTTAATTCCCTACCTAGTGCATGCAAAGAAATGACTATCTGAGTGAATTTTGTGTACATGTCAGAAATAGATTCATTGTGTTTCATACGGAATAATTCATAGTCATGTATCAAGATGTTTAATCTAGATTGCTTAACTTCATTAGTCCCTTCATAAGTTATAAAAAGTCTATCCCATATATCCTTTTCTCTTTTGCAAGTAGAAACCCGCATGTAGTCTTTTAACTTAAGTGCAAAAAAGAAACTATTTAAACATTTTGCATTAAGTTATGCTAAGCCACGTTATTCTACATTCTAATCTCTAAAGGGTGTTTCAACTCTAATGCCATCAACTAATCTAGTTGGTTTTGTATACCCTTAATGTACTAAGATTCACATACGATAATCTAAAGACTAAAAATATAGACATGCATTCTTTCTAAAAATTGAAAGGGATGTTATCAAATAAATGAGGTTTAGTAATCGAATACCCTTCAGGTGTGTTCTAATTTTCAAAAGTAGCCATGCTCGTTTATCAAAAAAGTAGTCTAAACTTATGATTTTGAAACAAAGCTCTGATACCACTTATTGATTCTTGTTAAATCTGGAATAAGTTGTTCAACCTAAACTAATGTTGCAAGGCTAATTAAGAGGGAGGGGGGGTGAATTGGTAATTTAAAAATTTACTCTTGAATTAAAAATTTGAAACTAATTAATGATTCGTACCAACTTAGTTTTAAAGTTTTCAAAATAATTTTTTAACCACAGAATTAAAAACTTATAGTAAGTAAATGAAGCAGCAAAAATAAAAGACACAATGATTTATAGTAGTTCGATCAAACACGACCTACATCTACTCCATGAAGACTCCTACTTCATGTATTGCACTATTACCAAAGTGACTCTAATTTTATCCCCATATCAAGGTGGAGAAGCCTTTACAAAACTCTCTTCCACCAATCCCCAGTGCGACAGAGAACCATCATCCTTTCACAATCTCAAAGTGTAGGCAGAGAATCTTCCTCTTTTCACACCCTTGAAATGTAGGCAGAGAACCTTCGTCTGTTCTCACTCTCCAAGTGTAGGCAGAGAATCTTTAGCTGTTCACACTCTCCAAGTGTAGGTAGAGAACCTTCGGCTGTTCACTTTCTCCGAGTGTTGACAAAGAACTAGATCTTCTTCAAAGATCTTCGTAAGAGCAACCTAGAAAGAAAAGAGAAAGAGTTAAGAAACACAAATCACACACATATATCATTACCTTTGAGTAACCTTGTGAACCCTTCACGCTCCACTAGGAAGAAATATCTCTCAAACACTCTCTCACACTCTCTCCTTCAATTTCTCTTTACAAATCATGAATATAAAATGACAAAAAGATTAAATGTTAGTTTTTAGTGGACATTTTATACAAAAGACACGAAAAATTGTCTAGAAAACTGAATTTTTCAATTTTGACCATCCACGATCGTATGTTCATACATACAAATAGTTTAAATACTGTTGCGTACGAACATGTTCTGAATCGGTACGAGCTCATTTCATACGCGATCATCATTCGATACGAACCTAGTTCATCCGATACATACATAAAAATTTCAAATTCCATCTATGCGAAACGTGTTGGCCTCATTTTTGTATGAGGTCACTTTTAACTCATCCTTGAGCTCTAGATCCTAGGATCTTCCTAGTTCCTAGCCCTTAGGCCCAATCCATATCTTAATCCAATTCAAACCCAGAACCCTTAGGCTAAAGACTTAGGTCCTAAAGCCCTTTATAGGTGATTTTTCCATCAACTTGAAACCCAGTCAATTGGCATCTGATTCAGGGTCTATCAATTTTATATTGATATGATATGTCTCTAGTGTCAACCCTCCAAATTTGAGCTCATTTGGAGGACTCTAACTCCATAAACTTAATCCAATTCCAAAGTTGCAAAACCTTCTAATATTTACAATTCATGTTATTGGGCCTTTCACCTAGTGGAATTTGACCTTGCAGTCCCCTCCAAATCTTTTGAACACTCTTAGAACCTTGATTTTGAATTATTGAACAATAGTCTAAATCTTTCCATATTCAATTTGACCCAGAATTAACTCAAACCCAAAGTGACCAAAATACCCTTAATGGGGATTTTTGAACTTTTGGCCTAAACTTAATTTTATTTGACTATCAATCCTTGAAGTCTTCCTCAAATGTTTTCAAATAACGTTTGAGACCTTTTGAATCCAATTCTAACCTTGGGTCAACTTGGTTGACCAACTCATTCCATTTTGACCTTAACGCCCCTTAAGGGTCAAAATGGTCATTTTGACCTTGATGGCCCTTCCAAGCTTTGATGCCTCATTCATTAGACTCATAAGACCAATTTGATTTCAAGGGACCCAACTCCTAGCCCTAGATCAACTTGGTTGACTTGGTCAACCAAGTTGACCAAATGACTCATATACCTCCTTCCACTTAAACTTTTTAACCAAGATCTTTTCAATCCCATTTGAACCCATGGTGTGATTCCTTGGGCCCCTAAGAAACCTCTCTTGGAGACCCAAGCCTTAGGCTCACTTGGGTTAGCCTTTTGGCTCGATCGAAGTGCCCAAAGAGAGGTCCCCTTTGGACCATTTTCAAACCTTAATCAAATGAAATCCAAATCAAGGTGTCATTGAGCCCCCCCACCCCTAACCCAATACACCTCCCTTGATCAGCCCAGCTATTAAGCCCCCTTTGGCCAAGAGTTAGGCTAACCCAAAGTGGCCAAGACCACTTGGGATTGACCCAATTCCTATCCTAAGTTAAATTGAACTTGACTAACACCCCCATCAGGTGGCCCTAGGTCCAATACACTTCCTCCAACCAGCCTATGCCTTGGGTTGACTTGGGTCAAGTTTTAGGCTAGCTCAAAGTAGCCAAAACCACATGGACCTGAGCCATCTTTGAACCCAAATTTAATTGAACCCAATTTCCACTTGTACTGGGTGAACCAGACCCAAACCCATCTCCAACCTCAAGCCCAGGGTCTGGCCTAGCCTGGGTTGAGCCCAATTCTACCCGAACCTAGCAGATTTGGATCAACCCGATCCATCTTTGAACAAAGATTAAATTGAACCCAAATTTCACTTGTATTGAGTGAACCAGACCCAGACCCATCTCCCACATCAAGCCCATGGTCTGGCTTTGCCTGGGTTGAGCCCAATTCAACCCAAACCGAAAAGGTTTGAGTCAAACCAAGCCACCTGATCAAATTGGACCTCCTCAGGCCCAATTGAGTTCACCCTTGACCCCAGTATGTCTCCATCTTTTTTCTAGGTCAACCTCTCCCAAACCCTAGTCGGCGGCGATCGGAACCAATGGAGAACAAGCTCCGGTGGTCCCCCCCTAGTCGATCCTGACCCAAAGCCTTCCAAAGGCTGTTGCTCACCGGCTTGAGGCTCAAGAGCCCTCTGGGATGATGTCCCCTTCCACCTGGCACCCATCTAAGGCCCCTCCCAGTTAATCCCAGCAATCCAAGCTCGCGGGAGGTGGATGAATAGGGTAACTCGTCCCAAAAGCCCCCATTCGATTCTAAGCATTCAAAATCACTCCTCAGAGCTCCCTCCTCATTCCAGTGCCATTCCCCAGCTTCCCAGGCTATCCCGTTGATCCATTCGATAAAGCTCCGGTGAAAGATTTTGGCACCGTGCTCGAAGTCATACCTCCGGCCATCCTCCGGTCCTGACGTCTGAAGGAGATCTGCTCACCTTCACCCCCTGAAGCTTCCTGATAGAGAAGCTCATTCATTGAGGCATTCTCTACGGTAATTTCTTTATCCCGAGCTCCCTAGTTAGGTAGTGTGGTCAAGTGTGAAGGAAACCTTCACCCTAGCGGATCTCCACCATTGGATTGGAGGTTCCCTCTCCCCTGATCCTCTATGTGAAATTTCATTAAAGTTCGCCTGCGGGATTGCTCAGATCACGCCGGAGAAGCCTCACGGTCTCGGGTTCACATGGGAGGTTGAAGATGAAATCCTGACCATTGATTTTATTCAACGGCGTGGATTAGATCCCGCGGTCTCGAAGCCCGTTAGATCTTAGCCTTCCAATCTTCCATCAGACGACTATGGTTAATATGACCGTTACCCAGTCAACGCCAATGATTGCCCCGCCAATCACAGCTCGCCGCATGTAAAGCACTGGCTGACTGGGTAATTGGAGGATTTAATTTCGTAAAAAATTAGTAGAAAGGTCTCAGGGAGACCTACAAAAGCTTTATGGTTCCAGGTCCTGATTGCATCTGTGTTAAATTTAATTTTAGTTTTAGTGTTATCTTAATTTTTGCATTTATTGTTTAAATTTAATTTACCAGGGCCTGAAATTTTGGGAGAATGAATTTGGGCATGTCCCTGACATGCCCAAATTTCATCTCCCCTGTTTGAGATGTTTAAGGGCATTAGTTTTCAATTTTGGATTCAAGGGTCATAGGTTGACCTTAAATTCAAATTGAAATTATGACCTATCCAATGAGATTTAGGTTTTGATTTTGTGTGTGCTAATGATGTGTAGCAATGGGAGTTTAGGGCTAGTGATTTTACCCCAATCCAAGCTTAGGATAGCTCCCTAGGATTTTCTTAAGGTGACTTAGAGATCACCTTAGGTGGCTTGGTTAGCCACCTTAGAGAATTCCAATTAAGCCCAAATTTGGTGTGTTTAGGCCTTGGGATTAGGTGATCCCATGGTCTAAATCTCATCAGAATTGGTGCCCATTTGGTCCACCAAATAGGAACCATAATAGTCCCTCCCTAGAATCACCCTTTAGCCTTAAGAAAATTATAATAAATCAAGTTTAATTCTAAAAATTCTTTAAAATATTTCTAACTGACCCTAATTGATCCATTAATCAGTAGAAAATTGAATCCCTTAATTTGACATTAAATCCATTTTAATTTAATTTTTAATAAACATTAATGCTTAATCAATTTTAATTATTTAAAAATTATTAAAAATACCAAAAAAATGTTTAAACACTTGCTAATATCCCCTTAGATCATTCCCTTATCTTTGGGGTTGATTTAAAGAAGTTTAGGATTCATTTGGGTTCAAACCACTAATATGCTATCTAATTAAGGTAATTAAAGAAATTCAATAAATACCCAAAATTCTAAAATTTATAACTACTTGTAAAAAATTCCAAATCAGTCTAACTCAGTGGATAATGACTCTAATTTAAATCTAGTATTTTCTAAAAATTTCACCCATAAAATCTGGTCAAAGTCAAAAAGTCAACATTTTGGGCCTTTAGGTCAAAACGGGTCAAAGCTTCTAAAAATCATAACATTTGATAGAAAACTCCAAATTGAGTGTGTCACTTGTCTAACAACTTGTAATCAGGTGTAGTATTTATTAAAAATCTGAAACCCTAAAATATCTCTCTAATTCTAAAAATCAAATTTTGACCCCTTAGTTAACACATCCGGATGATCTCTTAAAACCCATTAACTCTTTCAAACTCCAGAATTTTCTAAGTCATTTAATAAAATTGTCAACCCATATTTTAATATCAATAATCAACCCTCTTTAATATTAAATCACTCATTTAATTCCAACTAATTTAAATTAACTGAATCAACCCCATTTGCTATTGGTAACCCAAGCCTACGAGGCTATTAGCTTAGCCCCAAGAAAAATGAAATAAACTTTACGGCCTCGGTGTGAAAAATGCAGTAATTAATTAACTCTTAAAATATATTTAACTAAAATTCTTAATATATTAATACTTAAATTTTAATCTAAATCCCTCTTTTTTTTCTCAACAAACTCAAATTTTTAGATAACTATAACTAATCACCCAATATAGGATCTACCCCAGCCACACAATCTTTTACGCACACTTTAGATGATTTGCTAGGACAACCAACTCTAGATCTAGGTTAGGCCGATGTTTACTTTACTGCTGTGTGCCGGATTTTTCATGATTTTACTGCATTTATGGATGACTATACTTGTTATGTCTGCTTACTTTTTACTATACTCTGTGGATGATTGATGTGTTTGGTGACTAGATTAACCTTAGGATAAGAGCGATCTAGATGTTCACATAATTTTTTGCAGGTGGCAACGCTCATGCAGGCCAATAAAAAGGGGGCTAAGCAAATAAAATTTTTTCAATTATTATAAATACTTGCATATGTGCTTCAGCTGCTAATGCCCCCAAATAAAAAAGAGCGTGGATAGTTTGTTTACTTACTTTTATGCACATATATAACTGCTTGGGAATATATTTTGATTTATTAACTTCTTAGGTTAACCTTGAAGGAGAGTCTATAATTTTTCATTTTCACATAAATGTAATTTGTTTAAATGTCAAGTGTTGTGAAAGTAGGATTTTGAGTTGGGATACATAGGTCTAAAGTTTGGACTCCAAAGAGAAAAAGACACCACTTAGGGGAGTAGCCCTTTTCTATTTGGAGATCCAAATTTGGATCACTTCTTCCCTACAATGTACAAAAGAGTGACCTTCCCTTCAAAGGAACTGTCCTCTTATCCATTTGGGTAGGCTGCTACGAAGAATCCTAGGAGCCTGAAGAAAAGGAGCCTGAAGGAGAACAAAATCGAAGAATTGAAGAAAGAAAGTATCCCATTCAAGCTCACCAGACCCTCCAGTCAAGCTCACCAGACCTCTATACACCTTTATATTTAATCCTGACTCAGTAGTTGCCGGTGGAGGCTGGAGCAAATAGGGGAATCTTTTGGTGGTCCCATCCATCATGAGCCTTGTCCAAGGTTACCCAGTTGCTCAATCCAATGGCTTTGGGCTCATGGACCTCTAAGAGGATGTCCCTCTCGCATCTCTACTAGGTTTAAAATTCAGGTTGTTATAAGGGGTGCCCGGCCACTTTATTTTTTTGCAAATTCTGGTTTATAATAACCAAGGAAACTTTGCCTATGGACATTTATTAATTAATTCATTTATATTTAATGCTTTGAAATAATTTCTTTTAGGATTTTTTGCTTTTCTTAATTTTTTGGCGTTTGTGTGCCGCTTTTATTTTTTCCTGGATACGTGAGACTCGTAAGGGTGTGAAAATTTTAATACTCATAATCTTAAAGTTTAAATTTTAATGAGTCTAAATAATATAGAAAGATAACGAATTTAGGGAATTAGCTGGGGATCGACCCTAGGGTCGCATGCATATTTCTGCACTACTTCTCACCTTGATTTTGACCCTTCCCCGCCAACAGGTAGAGTCTGGATAGTCTGACCTATGAGGATGAGGTGCTAGACCTAGGAAAGTCCAGTCTTCAAAAAAATTATTTTTTAAGTCTGTTTTTAAAATTTCAAGCATATTTGATTTGAAGTCGTCAACCAGTATGCATTGCATTAGAAACATGCATAAAAGAGTAAAAAAATTTTTTGCATTAGTCCTTAGCATTTTGCACCCAATATAAGTCAAAGGGGTCAATTAGGAAAATCTCTAAATGTCAGTTTTATCTCTCCAAAACCTTAAATAAAATGTCCCTACCACTCTTTCATAAAAGACGAGACTCATCTCTTTTAAATGGATTAGGTGGTTAGCTGGCTCCCCAATCTAAGCCGGGGTAAGTCCAGACCTTGCACTGCATTAGTTAGGTTCGGACGACTATGGTCCAATGTCCAAATTAGATTTAGGATCCGGGGCAGATCTCTGATTATAAGACCCCCAAACTTTGGGAATATAATCTCAAATTTCTAATAAAATGCACAACTTTAATTAAATCTTCTTTCATCCTAAAACATAAAGCCCAACACTTAGATTAAGTTGGGATACCTCTGGATGGTTCTGGAATCTCAAAGTGTCCCTTATTTTTCTTTCCTTAATTTCGATAATAACTGCTCAATCTTGATCCATTCCATTTTGAGTTTCCAAAATTCATCTCTTTTGATATCATTCCTAGAAAATATGATAAAATTTTGCCACTATTTTAATCGAGAGTTTTCGTAGGGGACTTTGTCTCCCTACGATGTAATTAACTACGAGGGCTTGCGCTCATAGGAGATTTAGAACCACACACACCTGATTTTAAAAATTGATTTTTCTAAATTCAATTGGATTTCTTTGGGAAAAGTTAAAAATACTAGTGGTTGTTATAATCAAAATCAAAGAATTATCATCGAATGATATTTTCTCCCTTTGGGTAGATACACCTTTCTTTGATAAAGCTTTGGATGTGAAATTAATGATCACACTTCATTAATATTGTAGCTTGATATTTAGTAGAATCTCATTTTGACCCTTCAGGGTCATATGAAATTCTCCTTAGCATCCAATCACAATATCAAGATGAATTTCATAATTCTAAATCTCAATATCGTTATGAAATTTTATTTTCACCTCTCGAGGTGATATATTTTTAGAACGAGACAATTCGATTTTAAAATTCAATTTTAAGTCCCAAAGAAAACCAATATTTTTCAAAATTCCACCAACAAAAAATAAGGACGAAATGAATGAAAATAGAATAAAGACGTTCATCCTAAGACTATCATAAATATTGTCCTGTACAATATACGTCCGAGGACAAAATAGAGATGTTCGTCTTGAGAAAAAATAAAATATCGTTTGTACGATCTTCGTTCGAAGAAAAACCAGAGATGTCTTGGGACAATCATAAATTTCATCCCATATGATATGAGTTTGAGGACAGAACAGAGACATTCGTTATGGGATGAAAATAAATATCATCCGTACGATCTTCGTTTGAGGATATAACAGAGATGTTCATCCCGTACAACCCATACTTAGAAAAAATTTTGTCCTCTTTGTTCGTTCAACAGCTCTCTGGTGATAATAACTAATAGATTGTCCCGTACGAAGTAATATCATATAGTATGATCAATTTAAAAATATGAATTTTAAAATAGTCCCCGTGGTGTGTGTGTGCTCATTTACTCAATTACAATCACACTCTTTTAGACTCAATAAAATGAAAAATATAAACTACGATTATAATAAACTTTAAACTTTTCTTGATTCGAAGTCTTCAACAATCCAGAGTATAATTTCTCTGAAATATTAGTATACACAAGAGCAAAACAATTCTTCTAAAATATGATAAGAGAAATAATAATCAAACCAATAATATTTGGAATAATAAAAAATGTACAAGTTGTAAGAATATAAAACAAACATAGTAACTATCTCAACACGGTAGTGGTGCGGTAGAACTCTGTCGATGGTGCGACTGAATTTCGGCGATGGTGCGGCAGAACACCGGTGCTGGTGCAGCAAAACTTCGGAGGTGGTCCGACAGAACTCCGGTAGTGGTTGAAGAGGAGCTAGGTGGCTGGAGCTTTCTTCATTCTCTTCCTTCTTCTCTCTTGGCTTCCTCTCCACCTTTTCAAGAGGAAATGTGGTTCTATTTATAGAATTCTTGAGTGGCATGGCTTGTAAATAAGTGGAAGATCAAGGGTAAATTAGGAGTTGTTCGAATGGACTGCCGATCTTGATTCCTATGATCATGTACCATTCAATGGGCCTTTGACAGTCTTAATGATATCAAAATTTGATGATCATGGGCTTGTTGAATTCGTCTCATCGAGCCGCTCGATTCGACTATAAGCATGTCACAATTGGAGATCATTTGGTAACCCAAATTATGGTTTCATCCTTCTAAAAGTGCTTCGAGACTTTGATTTGGACTCATTTGGGCTCGGATAGGGTCGAATTTGGTGTTGTTGGGTTTTTGTTTTCAATACGTTCAATTTGACTATAAGTTTACTTAAATCAGAGCTTGGATAGTCCCAGACTTAATTTCGGAAGCTTTCAACTCACTTTTGCTTCAAGATTCTTACCCGGTCATGACTAAATTTTTATGTTATATCACCGCTCTTATTAAAAAAATGTAATTATTATAGATTTTGTTTTAAAATAAAATAATATGATAAGAAATTAATATAGCCTTTCATATGCAATTAGAGTTTACTTATTAATAGACTTCATGCATCGATTCATTTAAGTCAAGGTTCATGTAATTAAAAGTGCATTCAGATTTGAATCCTTTAAGCTCTCTATTATTATTTGACTATCTACAAGATGTGATTTCTTTCTCTCATTCCTAAAGTTCACTATGGATATAATTACTTGCTAATCATCAAAATAACTTGGATTATGCAAATAGTATTTTCATGAGCATACATTAGAAATAAAATACATGAATTTCTAACACCTATTTTTCTCTTCGCCTTTATATGCGAGGTGCATTTGGAGCACTAGACGAAGGGGTCTACAGATATAAGTATCAGATGCCTTCATTCATTTTGGTGGGGGTTCTACGCGAGAAACCATCGAGTTGTAGCCCCCGGTGCAGTTAGTTTCTTTAAAAATCAGAAAGCACTTTAGGAACCCTTATGGTTGCACGATCTCCCATCCCCAAATCCATTTACACATGTGCGTGTATGTATAAAAGGTTAAATACAATATCTTTCATTCCATATAACCTTAGTGACAATTAAGAACAATAATTAAGGATTTACTCTTAGAAAAAATAGACTTATGATGCATGCACCTTTTATGAAAAAATCTATTAAACTAAAAAAAAAAAACTTAGGGACACGTCACCTTAGGATTAGGATATTCTATTAGCTTAATCTTAGTCTTAATCAACCAATAATTAAAACATCCATCAAAACCAATGATAATCCAAACCAAATGCAAAAAAATACCTAATTTTTAATCAAATCATAACCAATTTACATAATAACTAAAAGATATAATTTGGAAATAAATTGAAACTAAATCTAATTAAAATTTTAATCACCCCTTGATTAAATATCAATTAAATAAAATTCATTAGAATATAAAAATCAAGCTTAAGAGTATAAATCTAAGTAAAAATGCGAAAATAAGAGACTTATGAAATTCAATTTTAATTCATTAGATAATTAACTCACTCATATTTAACCACGCACCTAATTCAAAATACACCCAAAGTTTGATAAAAATTAATAATTTGGAATTAGATTAAAATATTTGAAGATAAAATAAAATTGATAATCCATTGATAACAAAGGTGAACAAAATAAAGGATTAATTAAAAGTTCAATACAACTCTCAATCTAATAATTAATCTAAAGTTTAATCAAACAATGAATCATTCCTTTAAAATCCATTTAATCAACCCTTAATCTTCAACCAACTAAACTAAATTGATTGGTTACTGCTGGGTAACCCAGGCCTACGAGGCTATTATGTTAGCCCCAACGATGATGAAATAAACCTCACAGCCTAGGTGAGCAACAAAGGTAGTAATCATTAAATATTTAAAATACATTTTAAAATAAATATTAATTCATTAATATTTAAACTTAAATTAAAATTTTCATTTGACCTTCAATAAATCAAAGTAGAAAACAACTTTAACTAAATTATCCTATATAGGACATATCAAAACCACACAACCCGCTACACACACTAGAACTTATTTGTTAAGATCACTGACTCTAGTCTTAGGTTAGGCTGCTAGTGTGTTTTGTTTTAATGCGGGTACGTTGCCTTGAGGGTATCCTTAGTGTATTTATTTACTTTATGTACAATGGACTTTATGTACTATGGTTGTCATGGCATGAATACAATTTAATTTATTAATTAATGTACGTATGCATTACATTCATGAATGCATATTCATTTGCTATACTTTTTATTGCTAAAAGAGTGTCAAAGTAGAATGTACTTAGGATGCTTCTTTTTTTTTTTACAAATGCATAAGCAATATTATTAAAAGAAAAAGAGATTACAAACTAAGGAAGGGATCACTTTCCTCCTTTAACAAGCTAAAAAAGTAAGGAGGAATAGATTCCGAACTATAACTATTCCAAACAAAATTATTGTTATAAGCAATGTTAGCACACATGTTAACTAACTTATTACAATTTCTACTAACTCTACTAAAAATAACATTTTTGATTTCTTTGAGGAAATCAATTTCTTCCATCCCATATGTGAAAAACTTCTTGTTCGGATCTTTGTTATGGCCATGCAAAAAATTAATGACATTTGCATTATCTCCTTCAAAAATAATATCTTCATTATCCAACATCCAATCTTGTAGAATGACCTTTAACGCTTGAATGGCCAATAACTCCAAACGAGCAACATCCCAATGCAACCCCTTGAAACCAAAAGCCAAAAGAGATCTTCCTTTAAAATCTCTGAATAATCCACCTACAGTAGCCTTGTATGAAAAAAAACAAAGAAGCATCCACATTAATTTTAAGCCAATCAGGTGGAAGAGGGTGCCAACTCTTAATCAACAGCCTATTAGGCTGATTAGCACCCCAGTAGTCCGATTTTAAAGCATCTTTATCAACAAATGAAGCTAGTGAAATAGTTTGAGCAGCTATGTACAAGCAAGAGACTTCCTTTTCTCCATGAACTTGTTTACACCTTGATTTCCAATTCAGGAAAACCAAAATGCAATATAATTTCACAAGAAGAGAATTTTTACAAGCATTTCTTTCCAACCACATACAACATTCCTTTATAGAAGTAAAGATTGGCAACAAGAAACCCCAATTATTAATAATATGGATAATCTGAATCAGTTTGGAGCAACCGAACATCATATGTATAATGTTTTCCATCTCTAAGCATCCACTAGGACAAGTAGCATCTCTTTTCAATCTTCTTTTCACCAAAAAGCCAAATGTTGGAATTGCTTTAGGAAACATTCTCCACAAAAAATTTTCAACCCGTGGCATGAGCTTTAGTTTTTTAAGCCAACTCCAATAGATATCTCTTCCCATTAAATCACCTGAAGCAGAAAATTATGAAATAACGGCAGAAAGTGCTTTCCCTGTATAAAAATGAATCAACTCCCTATCCTTTGTAAGCTTAGAACAAACTTGAATTTGGGAAATGTTAGTTACCAATTCTCCTTCAAACCAACTCTTCAGTTCTTCTAAATTCCAGCTTCCATGAGTAATGAACTTATCAAGGTCCATGTCCTCCATTAAGTAGACCGAAACAAAAGTTGGCCACCTAAAAAGGCATTTATCCATCATCCAAACATCTTTGAGCACATTGATAGATTTTCCATCTTTCACTTTCCATTTAACAACCAGAGCATTAGCCTTACATCCTTTCATAAAAAATTTCCAAACCGAAGAAACACATTTCTTGTTTGTGTATTCCAATTACGATTTCCGTATTTAGTAGCCATAACTTGATACAATAAAGAAGAAGAACCACGAAGAAGATTCCAAGCAAATTTAGCTCTTGAGGGGAAAACCTTATTGATGCAAGAGTGGTGATCATGGCCACCCAATTTACCTGGAAAACAAAGAACATCCTAGCTCACATAATGAATCCCTAACTTGCCATCATGTTTATGCCATATTAAGTCTCTGCACCTTCTATCCAACTCTGAAAGAATGCTCCTAGGAATGAGAGAGTGCGTACTTTGAAATAAATTAAGAGACAAAATAACAGATTTTACTAAAGTTAGCTTTCTGGGAAATGAAATGTTTTTGTTGCTCCAAGTTTGTAGTCTACCCAACATCTTTTGAATAAGAGAACCAAAATCATTAACTCCAAGTCTCCTTAATGCAATCTTCACTCCCAAGTAAGTCATCTCCTTAACCACTCTTAACCCCATTTATCAAGATATCTTTATTTCTTCCTATTCTTCACTTAAATTCCAAAAAGAGCTATAGGTTTATGATAGTTTATATTCTGACCTGTCCAACTACAATACTCTAGTAAGATGGTCTTGACATTCTTAACCACCTTGAGAGAAGCATCATAATAAATCAAAACATCATTGACATATAGTAAATGTGAGATATTCAAAAAAACACCTTAATAAACTTTGATACCAATCTCAGTTCCTTTAAGATCCAATGCATTTGAAAGTAACTGAGAGGAAAGAATAAACAAAAAATGAGGATAGAGGGCAACCTTGCCGAAATCACCAAAGAGCCTTGATCAAATTTAAATAACTCCAATTCACCAAGATAGAAAATGAAGGAAATTCCATGCATTCTAAACTCAAATTAAAAAACTTAACAGGGAATCCAAAGTAATAAAGAACTTGTTTCAAAGTTGCCCACCCCATACCATCATACGCTTGTTCCATATCAATTTTAAAAGAAGCCAAACCCCTTTTTGATTTAGAAAATTTGAATTTGTGGAAGAT
>NW_021477280.1:0-239 GCF_001605985.2 Dendrobium catenatum | reverse complement strand
GCTTCACAATAGGCTACACGTTCATTTTCCATATATGTACCACACCAGAAGCTTGGTGATCAACTGTTCTAATCCTTATGAGTGTTTAGGAAAATGACTCAGCATATTCATAACATGAATATTCCATATAGGTGTGTTCCAATTAATAGATTTCAGGTTGATCAACCTTTAGTGTGTTAATAAATGGGAGTTGATGCTATAGTTTATGTGTTAGAAGTAATTTCAATATTAATAACTTA
>NW_021477279.1:0-202 GCF_001605985.2 Dendrobium catenatum | reverse complement strand
GTAAGTTTTCACCTGGCCGGGGGCTCTGGATAATTGGCGGCAAGGTGAGAAGGTTATTGACTTATTAGAAGGAGTCTTCACTATCATCTCCCCGGAAGAATTTTCTTGCACACTTAAGATTTTGAATAAAGGGGCACATCTCTCTCCTACTCGATAGATGAATTTGTTGAGCCCGATGATCTGGCTAGTAATTCATTGGACT
>NW_021477278.1:0-2652 GCF_001605985.2 Dendrobium catenatum | reverse complement strand
CCGACTGAGTTTAAATTGATCTTAGTTTTACCTGTAGACATTGCCCATGTGCAGGTGTGTTGTGCGCCACTGTGCCTCTGCCTCTGTGGTCCCGAGAATTTGTACTTTGTAGTATATCTTAAACATTTGAATGCTATTTATTTTTAATGTTGTTATTGTGAATTTCAATTTGTTAATGTTATTGTTGGACGTCTGGAGGGTGGAGCCATGTATTACAATATTATTTGGGTTTGTCCGTTTGGGGGTTTGAGATTGAATAGCTATTAATAATTTCTATATTGTTGTTGTTGAATAGATGGAGGATTCTAACACAGTGGTAGCAAGTACTCCATTCATTGAGAATGTGGATCTAGGAAATGCTCCTATTTCAGCTGACTTTGAAAAAGAAGATGATGATTTGTGTAATATTATTGAAAAAGAAGGAGATGAACCATCATGTACTAAGAAAAGACGAAGAATGTGTTCAACGGTTTGGGGTTATTATGAGATGTTACCTCTTCCTAGTGATGGCAAACAAAGATGTAAATGTAGAAGATGTGGGACAATATATCAGTGTGATAGCAAGTATGGTACTGGCAATTTAAGACGTCATATACAAAATTGTAAAAAGAGAGACACTCGTGATATTGGGCAACTTATTCTACAGTCAAATGCTGCTTCGACTATCTCTATGACTGAATCTACGTTTGACATTCATGAGTTTCGTGAGTTATTCACTTCTTGCATAATCATGCATGATCTTCCTTTTCAGTGTGTTGAATGGCCCGGTCTTCGTTCTTTGTTGCAATATCTTCGTCGTGATCTCCAAATAATATCTAGAAACACTGCTAGAAGTGATTGCAAGAAAATGTTTATTAAAGAGAAAGGCCTTCTTCAAAAGGAGATTCTGCAAAGTAATAGTAGAGTTTCATTGACTTCTGACTTATGGACTTCAATTAATACAGATGGGTTCATTTGCTTGACTGCACATTTTATTGATAACAAGTGGTTGTTGCAAAAAAAAATTATCAATTTTGGTTTTATACCACCACCACATGATGGTATTGCTTTGTGTGAGAAGCTTCACTATTTTTTAACTGAATGGAAAATTCAGAATAGAATATTCAGCATAACTCTGGACAATGCTTCAGCTAACAATGTTTCCGTTGAATTCTTAAGAAACCAATTAAATTTGCGTGGTGCATTGTTATGCAAAGGTGAATTTTTCCATATAAGATGTTGTGCTCATGTTGTGAATCTTATCGTGCAAGAGGGATTGAAGGAGGTTGATATCTCTATTCTTAAAGTTAGAGATAGTGTAAAATATGTGAAAGGATCACAAGCTAGAAAGCAAAAATTTTTAGAATGTGTGAAACAAAGTTATCTTGATTCAAAGAAAGGTTTAAGACAAGATGTGCCTACGAGGTGGAATTCGACATTCATTATGCTTGATTCAGCTATTTATTATAAACACGCATTTCAACATTTGGAACTACTTGACTCTAACTTCAAAACTTGTCCTAGTAATACTGAATGGGATAGGTTGGAGAGCATTTGTAAATTTCTAGCTCCTTTTTATGAGATTACTTGTGCATTCTCAGGCACTAAATATCCTACTTCAAATATGTTCTTCCCTTGTGTATCTACGGCTTATGCAGCACTTAAGCATGAACGGGCTTATGGTATTGAGTACATCCGAAATATTGCAGCAAGGATGTTAGTGAAGTTTGAGAAGTATTGGTTTGATTTCTGTGATATATTGGCAATAGCAGTTATCTTGGATCCTAGGTACAAGTTCACATTTGTTGAATGGTGTTATAAAAAATTATATGGAGGTGATTACGTATCCGAAACAAAGAAGGTTAGGGATAAGCTATTTGCATTATTTTCAAACTATGAGAAGATGAATGAACAAACCTCCGATGAACTGTCCTCATTACCCACAGTTAGCTCTCAAGTTGATAGCTCAACGACTTTTCCTCCAACAATTATAAAATCACAGTTTCTTCAGGTAATTGTAATACTTATTCAAATTTTACAATTACTATTTTCAGTATTTTGTAACTTTCCATTAACTTATTTTTGTTGGCATTCATAATTAGGATTATGACTCATTTGAAGAGGAAATTACTATGCCTAAGAAGTCACAACTTGAAATGTATCTTGAAGAACAAAAAATTGATAGAAAGGTTAAGTTAGACATATTACATTTTTGGAAAGGAAATCAATACAGGTATCCTGAAGTGGCAGCTATGGCTAGAGATGTTTTGTGCATTCCCATTTCCACGGTTGCTTCAGAAAGTGCATTTAGTAACAGTGGTAGAATTTTGGATCAATATAGAAGTGCTTTAAAACCTGACATTGTTGAAGCATTAGTTTGCATTAAGGATTGGTTATATGGAAATAATGGTAAATGCTCCAACTTTTGACATTAACTTCTTTTCTGACTTCATGTAAAAACTTAAAAGTAATATGTTTTTTGTAGTTATGATTGATCCGGAACTCGAGGGTATAACTGAGGACATCATGAACTTGGGTATTACAGAAATTGTCAGCGAGGATGCCAAATGTTCAGATAACAGAGTTGCCTAGTGGTTTTTTTTATTGCATTTCTTAAAAATGAACTACTGTTTGGAGTTTGGACACTTGCTAGTTGCTGCTTCACTTTATTGT
>NW_021477277.1:0-227 GCF_001605985.2 Dendrobium catenatum | reverse complement strand
TTTTATTGAATCGGTAGTCTTGACTACCTTTCTCTCCGTTGGTCCCTCTACCCATTTCTTCCTTGGGTGAGTGCGGCCAACTCAATTAAGACTTGTGAAAAGAGAGGTGAGCGTAGGAATCCTCTGTCGAAGTCGGGCTTTGAGATTTTGCCTCCAAGTTAATTGGTAGAGCGAAAGAGTCAAGCCAAGTTCTTTTGTATATGTTGCAAACTTTCATGCGAGTAAAT
>NW_021477276.1:0-514 GCF_001605985.2 Dendrobium catenatum | reverse complement strand
ACGATGTTTCAATTATTAAGAAATATACACGAACTTCTTATTTATTTTTCATACTTATTCATTTTCTCACTCAATTCAATATTAAAGAAAACAATAAAGTTATTACTCTTCATTCTAAATAATTTGTTATTTATAAATAGTTTAATGGCGTGTTTAATTACAAACTTTCTTTTATTATAATTATTTATGCTAAAATATTATAAATATCTAAATTGGATAATTTACACAGAAATTTTTGTATTTTTATTTCAATAATATATTGTTTATGATTTTCTATAAAACATTTTAGCCGTCGCCAACTTTTTGGATTAAAGCCAGATTAATTATCGGTTAATCAAGCTGATTAATTAATAATCGATTACTTATATAGTTTATTTATTGCTGATGAGGAGATTTGAGCAAGAGTTGGGGAAGCAAAGCGCGCGAGAGCGCGACAGACGAGAAGATGGAGTGGGAGAGCTCCGATTCTCACAGTCTTTTGCGTCGTCACCTTCTTGAGTTTCTCATCGACTCT
>NW_021477275.1:0-208 GCF_001605985.2 Dendrobium catenatum | reverse complement strand
ATATCTTTAAATTAAAATTCAATCAATTAGAAAATTTAGTCAATAATTAACCTATATAGGACATATCAAAAACACACAACCTGTTGCACACACTTAGAATTGTTTGTTAGGACAACTGACTCTAGATTTAGGTTAGGCCGGTGTTTATTTCCTTACGGCACTGTGACGGGTTTTTTCTCGAGTTTCATTGCATGCTGGTTGTAAAATT
>NW_021477274.1:0-458 GCF_001605985.2 Dendrobium catenatum | reverse complement strand
GAGAACATTATAAAATATTTGGGTTTACCTATTTCAACAAAAAGGCTCATAGCTTTTAATTTTCAATCCTTTCTTAATAAAATCACTGATATTCTTGCTGGTTTGAAAGCTAAGATTCTCTTGTTTAGTGGAAGGCTTCAATTTTTCAAGTTTTCTATTAGCAATTATATTTCTTACTGGATTAGGGGTCTTATTCTTCTTAAAATTTGTTGCAATTTTATTAGAAAGGTTTGTTCTAATTTTCTTTTTCATGTTGATGTTAATGCTAAGAAAATTCATAGTATAGCTTGGAAAGATGTGTGTAGGCTGTGTTTTGGGGGTCTGAGTATTCCAGATCTTAATGCCTTATATTATGCTTTTAGTTGTTCTATTATTTGACGGATTTTAAATGGTCATTGTCTTCTATCTGGCTGGGGTAAGCATAAATACACTTCTCTTTGAAAACCTCTCAACTTAAA
>NW_021477273.1:0-218 GCF_001605985.2 Dendrobium catenatum | reverse complement strand
CTTGGTGTGTAGATAGAAAAATAGATAATGCTGGTGTATGTGTCAGAGGGAATACCCATACAGGTGATGATTCTGAGTATTATGGGGTATTGCAAGAAATATTAAAGTTGGAATATCCTAAGGTTGGGAACAATGTTTATGTATTTAATTGTGAGTGGTTTAATTCAGTACATAATAGAGATACAAGAAAACATCTGTTGTACGACCCAGGAGAGTTA
>NW_021477272.1:0-368 GCF_001605985.2 Dendrobium catenatum | reverse complement strand
TAAGCAAATGAATTTGTTTCTTTGAACATCGAAAGTTCAAGGAACATTTAAGGATTTGCAATCTCTAAGTTGCATGCTCTTTCCCTCATTTTCTACGACTCAAAAGTTGTAGGAATTCCTCTCATCCTATTGACTCAAATTGGATGGATGAATGTCCCTTTCTTTGAACACCAAATGTTCAAAGAAAATCTTCCACTTTGCAACCTTCAGGTTGTATTTCTCCCTTTCTTCTCTACAAACCAAATTTGTAGAGAAATTCCTTTTCCTTCTACAACTCAAAAGTTGTATGAAAAATCTCATCCATTCAACCCATGTTGAGTGAATTAGACACATGAAAGTCACCTATTTGTTGAATCAAAGTCAACAAG
>NW_021477271.1:0-269 GCF_001605985.2 Dendrobium catenatum | reverse complement strand
AAAAAAAAAAAAAAAAAAAAAAATCATGTTCAACTAAATTAATATAAAAACAATGGTCATTTATATGAAATCAACAATCAATATCAATATAACAATAAAAATTTGATATGATCAGTGAAACAAACGTATCTGAAGAAGCATAGGAATCCATTAGAAATCCAATAAAACTCTATAAGGAAATGTTAGATGATGTATAGTAAAACATATGTTGATTGTATATCAATTATATTCATACTGATGATTGCATCATAAATTTTCTATCAATGATC
>NW_021477270.1:0-283 GCF_001605985.2 Dendrobium catenatum | reverse complement strand
ACACACTTCTTGTTGGAGATCGATTGGATAAGTAAACCGCACATGCAACAACTTCAGCCCAAAATTCCTTAGGTAGTCTCTTACTCTTGAGCATACTTCGAGCTATATCAAGGATAGTTCGATTCTTTCTCTCTGCTACATCATTTTGTTGAGGAGATCTTGGGACGGTCAACGGCCGATGTATTCCATTGGCTTCACAAAATCCTTGAAATTCCTTTGAAGTAAACTCTCCTCCTCGACCAGATCACATAGCTTTGATCTCGAGGCCGCTTTCTTTCTCCAC
>NW_021477269.1:0-313 GCF_001605985.2 Dendrobium catenatum | reverse complement strand
CGTAACGCGATCGGACGGCCCAGAATTGGCCACGTCGCCCCAAACCGCGCGGCCCTCCTCTGGGTGAAACACGGGTCCATCCGGCATATGACACGTGGCATCATGCCACGCCGCCACGTCATCGCAAGCTGATTTGACCCAAATCTGAATAAAAAATACTTTAAATGTTCTAAATTTTTCAAAATTCACAAAAAATCGAGTTGTCCACCAAATTGGCCGTTCTTGGGCTCGTTGGAAAGATAATCGAATGATTTGGTGGATAAAATTATATTAAAATTATTGATTTGATTTCTGTATTGTGAGATATTTGAGT
>NW_021477268.1:0-1596 GCF_001605985.2 Dendrobium catenatum | reverse complement strand
AAGAAAATGCAAGCAATGCAAAAGCATAGACACCACACCTGCACGAGAATCCCAACTGAATTCGCTGTCTTTTCACTTGATGCTATTGAAAAAAAGGTAAAACAATCGAATTTGAGAAAAATGTATTCTGTTGCCGAACCATTAGTCAAAATTGATTTTAAATTAATTAAAATAAAATAGAACTTCAATTGTTTTCTAAAGTTACCATTCCTTAATTTATCCTTCTTAATTGCGTGACACATTATCTTATGATTCTCATTTCCATCAAAACTTACCTATCCACATTTTTTTATTGTAATACAATCGAATTCATACATCATCACCACCAATTGTAATTTTATAAAATTTACCGTGAAGTTTCTAAGATCTACTTTTATCGCAAAATACTCTAGAAGCATTTATCCATTTTGAACACCTACATTAACTCTAAAGGTTATATCCTCATTAGCAAATATATGCACAACTGCCAAAATATATATTGAAAATTACATAAAAAAACTTTGTTTATAAATATTTGATTATCATAGAGAAGGATCAAAAGGAGCTTCAATAACTCTTTTACTTCACTCAATCATTCTCAATCAACTGACTTAATACAATACTAAGAAGCCTTAAATAGACTTGGCCTCAGAATACATTCCTAAAATCCATTAAATTTTTGAAAGAATGAAACTAATGCATGTATCCTTATTGCATATATATAAACATACTTAAAACTTGATATGGAAAACAAGTTGATGATCATACTTTTCTTGCATATCACTACAACGTCAACGTAAGATTAGCCATGGGCTCAAAAATTAGAAGTGTAAAGTGTAAACAATACAACATGCCAGATCTACCAGCACATTGGTAAACCTATGAATGTTAAATGCAAAGAAAATTTCCCCACATAATTCTAGGTGAAGTCCCACCATGAACAAGCATAAACTCATCCAAATGCAATAACCCATTTTTTTACAGATAAATCTAAGGACTTGCATTGAGATCCAATCCTATCAGAATATAGAGAAAATCTAAGGGTTCTGATTTCAAAATGGAATAAAAAATAGAACATGACTTTTTTGTGTATTTATTATTTATTATGCATACAAGAACTTGTTCAGCATAAATCATGCATTGAGATCAAACATAAACTAGCTTTCATCAACTAGCTTTCCAATTTCTCCATTTTCAAATGCAAGGAGCCACCCTCCGTATTAAATTTCATTAATCTCCACCATTCCCTTGATCCTAAAAAAATTGCATCTTTAAATTTAACCATCTACTCAAAATAGAACTAAAGAAGCATCTTTCTCATCCTAGATATTAAATCCTGAAGTTTCTAAGATGGAAACAAAATCTATCACCCACTTCTTCAAAACAATATAGCACAAAAGCGATAGTCATATTTCAAATTTTATTCAATGTAAATCCATAACCCCGCCAATTTATTTCACTTACATCTATTTAACTTAGTCTTTATATGGTCCTTAATTCTGAGGTAATCTTATCATTTCACTCTCCAAGATGGTAATTTAAAATTTAGACATATCATGGGCTCAAAAAGTGCTTTTATATAGTCCTTATTTATGAAGTAATTCACTCCTTATGATG
>NW_021477267.1:0-279 GCF_001605985.2 Dendrobium catenatum | reverse complement strand
AAAAAGAAATTTATTAATACCTATGATTATGATCTGATTATTTGGAGATCATCTAATAGAAATTCTAGATTAGGGCCTTTTGTGCTACTTATTACTAATCTAATTTTTTATAGGTGGTCATACTTATCCAAGGCTTTTAAAGGTGGATAAAAAAATTTAATTTTATTTATACAAGCTTTCTTTAAAGGTGTTTTAGCTCCATAGTCCCCCAAAATTAAATAAAGGATTCGACAATTTAGGTTATTCAAAAGAAGAGCAATTGATTGTAATGTGTTGTGT
>NW_021477266.1:0-203 GCF_001605985.2 Dendrobium catenatum | reverse complement strand
CCTATGGGATAGTGTGATCGTACCCTTTGCATTCGAAGCACACGAGCGGAATCCTTTCGGAGACCCACAAAGAATATAGCACTAAAAGTGGAAGAGTCTGAAAGTGAACACTCATAACCTGAGAATGAAGATGACATTGCATTAATGACTAGACAATTCAGAAGCTTTTTGAAGAGGAAGCAGAAGAGACGCCAGCAATGGAA
>NW_021477265.1:0-356 GCF_001605985.2 Dendrobium catenatum | reverse complement strand
AACAGATTCCGATGGTTAAAGTCCAGTGGAAGCACCGGACTGCACGAGAAGCCACTTGGGAGAAGGAGTCTGACATGAGACAGTCGTACCCGTACTTATTTTGACTGCGGTTGGAGTGGACAATGTCGAGGACGACATTTTTTTGAAGTTGGGGAGATTGTAATATCAGTTCTGCTCCAAGTTCGTCCGGGACGAAGTTGGAACGTCCGGGACGATCGGTACAGGTTTGTTCAGAATTATGAAAATTGGGCAGTTTGTCCGGGACGAAATGTGGGATCGTCTGGACGAAAATTTTTCAGAGCCCAAGTCGTCCTGAGACAATAATTAATTTCGTCTGGACGAAAATTTTCCAGAGC
>NW_021477264.1:0-273 GCF_001605985.2 Dendrobium catenatum | reverse complement strand
GAGGATGCTTCTCTCCACTGATACATAGTGGGGATGAGGAGGATGTTGCCCATATTACGACGGCCCCTCCTGTTACCACTACTCTACCCCGGGCTAGGGTCCCCAGGGACGCTGCTATTTGAACCCTCTCTCAAAGGATTCAGAGCATCATCTTCCTAGCGCATGGTAGA
The DNA here is from genome assembly GCF_001605985.2 of Dendrobium catenatum. Lineage (NCBI taxonomy): Eukaryota > Viridiplantae > Streptophyta > Magnoliopsida > Asparagales > Orchidaceae > Dendrobium > Dendrobium catenatum. The sequence continues at coordinate 103 of NW_021477264.1, read as the reverse complement.
GGGTCTGTTAGTCGAGAGAGATTACTCCAGCAAATTTCTCAGGCTACTCTTTTATTATAGAGATAGGCCGTGAGACATAGGTATAGGTGATAGAGATTACAGC
>NW_021477263.1:0-347 GCF_001605985.2 Dendrobium catenatum | reverse complement strand
ATTATCATAAGGATCCTTAACGAAAGTAAAAATTATAAAAATAAAAAACTCCTTGAATACAAACACCATAAAGTCATTTCAAAGCCCAATCAATTTAAAAGCTTTATAAAAAATTTTGCAGTCTCTAAAAACTTTCATAAGGTATATCTAATAAGTTTTAAAATGAATGCTATGTTGCTGATCAATCAGATTATAGATAAAGTTAGATGCATTTATGGGGCTAAGCTGATTACTTTACATTATTATCATCGCTACCATCATCTTGCTAAGGCTTTTGACATTGCTGTGGAGGACTCTTTCTTGTAGTCTCCTAACCACATCTTTGTTAAATGGATTAAACCTCATAC
>NW_021477262.1:0-419 GCF_001605985.2 Dendrobium catenatum | reverse complement strand
AGGCCCCGTGGTTTTTTCCCTCTTTCGGGTTTTCCACATAAAAACCCTGATGTTTACTTATCTTTTCTATTTGTGTGCGGAATACTCATGCAACGCTAAGACGAATATTTACAAACTCTACCGCCGTGTATATTCTAGCACGCAACACTTATAAACAAGCCGAGCAGCTTAATGAAACAAATTTGACAAGCCTAAAATATCTCTATTCTAGCATCATTAAAACACTCAAGCTTATATATAATTAATTGATAATAAAAGTGAATGCCCTTAGGCCTCACTTTGAAAGATCATATGAATAGGATGGAAAACTTCAAGTTAAAATTTTATAATTCTTAGAGAAGACCAAATAATAAAGAGTATTATCATAATATGTTAAAATTACCCTATCACAAAAGCAATAATAATTTGAGACTAATCCA
>NW_021477261.1:0-1106 GCF_001605985.2 Dendrobium catenatum | reverse complement strand
TTGCTGAACGTTAAATTTGAAAATCATTTGCAAAAAAATTATTAATTTCAGAAATTAAATTGATGAACTATTTTTATTAATGAAAAAATTCAGAACAATAAATCACTTTCTCACATTTTAAAAGAAAAAGAAAACAGTAAAACTCTCTGAATTGATAATAAATCTGATAAACGATAAATACTACAATTATGAACTAAAATCAAAATACAATTCTTTTTAATCTAATGTTAAGTTTCGTTAATTCGCTCAAAAGTTCAAAAAAAAAAAAAAAAAAAAAAAATCTCTCTCAAACAAATTCTTGATGCGGCGAACGATCCATCGCAGCAGAAGGTGGCGAGGGCTGTAGTAGCTAAGAGAGTGGCTGTGGCAGCAGCAGAGTAAAGCCACTTCTTCCATGGTTTTCCACGCTTTCTTGCTTGTTCCTCCATGGATTGAAGGCGTTCTTTCAAATCCTCCAACTCTTTGTTCTTCGCATCCTTCTCTGTAACTAGAGAAAGCAGCCTCATTTCCGCGGCATTGAGCTCGGCTACCGCCGACTCAATCTTCGCACTCAGATTCCTCTCCCTCTCTGTAGCTGCGGTCATCTCTGCCGTCCTGCGTTCGGCGGCTTCGCCTAGGCTAGAGGAGAGGACGAGCGCCAAGACATCGCGTTCGAGGCCATCGCAGATGTCACGGTCGGCGGCCATTGAAGCGAGATGGAATTGGAGTTGCTCCATCTTTTTCCGGGTCTGCAGAGCTTCCTTCGCCAGGCTAGCAGTCACTGTTTTGAGATTCTCGATTAGCCGGCTGTTACGTCCTGCAGCCGCAGCGGTAGCTGCGGCAGCGATTCTACTCTTCTTGCCCATTTGGAACGGGAGCGGATTGAAATGCCTCTTTTTTCTTAAACTGCGATTAGGGTTAAGAGTCCGGCGATGATGCGGTTTATTTATAGATCGATTTGGGAACTGCTGAACTAGTATTCAGTGCTCTAACGGTGGCGGAAGAAAAGGGCGGTGAGACCGATTATTTGGGACCTGAACTCCGGCTTCCTCTCCGCCATCTTCGATCTCCCCAATTTTTTCGGCTGCCTCAACAGATCGAGATGAGTCACACTGACTTCGTCAGCT
>NW_021477260.1:0-240 GCF_001605985.2 Dendrobium catenatum | reverse complement strand
ACCTTGTCCATCGCTACCGTCCCCTGTTAGCAATTGCTACCACTATTGCTTAAATCAACTTAGTCAACATTCAATATAAATAAAATATTTTTAAGATACCAAATATATTTTTATTTTATCAAAATATGAGTAAAATAAAATAATAAATAATTAATAAAAATAATCCCAAATGCCCCAGAGGCTTGACATCAGTTCCTAAAAATCAATTCTTCTAAGAAGTTTATCATGCTTTTAAGCAGA
>NW_021477259.1:0-256 GCF_001605985.2 Dendrobium catenatum | reverse complement strand
AGTAGAAAATTAGGAAGATTATAGCTATGCCATCAAGTGAATTAAGAAAAAACTAAAGAAACTACTTAGTGTTGACTTTATTAAAGAGATATATGTATTTTGAAGTAGTGATGGTGCAAAAGGCAACTAGAATATGAAGGATATTCTTCGATTTCCCCAATCTCAACTTGGATGACCAAAGGATGACTATCCACTCCACCTAATCGATTCACTAGTTGAACTCAACGATCAAATTCTCTATGATGAGTTTCTTAAA
>NW_021477258.1:0-566 GCF_001605985.2 Dendrobium catenatum | reverse complement strand
TTGCTAAAAATTTCTGCTTCTTTCTTCTCTTATAGTAATACTGTTAGTTAGAGTTTCGTATAGAATTCATATTGCATTATTGCTGCTTTTGTAGTAGAATCCAAAGATCCAGAGCTTGATGCGGTGACGGATGATATAATGGGTTTTAATTTCGACGCAACTCAAACGATCAACACTCAAGACTCAGTGAATTTAGCATCTTAATTCTTATTCTTATTTATGCACTGCTTTATGTTCACAGTTCACTGCTTTAGTGCTTTATAAAGTTTATAGTTTATGCTTAAATCTTGCTTCCTTGTTGGTGGCTGTTTATGGTTTACGCAATTATGCTTGCTGCGGTGCTGCCTTGTTTGGCTGGTGCCTGGTGGCTGAATGCTGGAGCCTGGAGATACCGAGATAGAACTTAAAGTCTTAACTGGTGGCTATTAATCCTGCTGCAGTAATGTTAATGGGTTTTAATTTCGAGTTATAACTGCTGGTGACTGTTATTTATGTTAATCCTGCTGCAGTTAATCCTGTTTTGTTGCTCTGAGCTGAAGTGCTGAACTGGTATTTGGTATTACTGC
>NW_021477257.1:0-352 GCF_001605985.2 Dendrobium catenatum | reverse complement strand
TTGGTAAGTGTCTCACCAGGCTAGATGAACTACCTCCGATGCCTTGGAGTAAGCAAGCATCTATCCAATCTTTCAAGGATTCTTGCACTACCCTTCTTGTTGTTACACCAAGTAAACTTTGGACCTATGATCCCCATATCATGCAAATCATAGTTCATCATAAAGTTCTTCATTTCAATAGGCCTTGGGAGAATTAAAATTTCTTCCCACCTTTTTTCTCATTCCTGTGAAACGATACAATTAAAGTCACCCCCACCAACTAAAGGAAAATCTAAAGAAGAATGCCTTCCCACTAACTCCCATAATTTCCTTCTATTGAAAAAATTATGACTATCAAAAATGGTGGACACAA
>NW_021477256.1:0-348 GCF_001605985.2 Dendrobium catenatum | reverse complement strand
ATATAATTCAATTAAATTTTAATACAAAATTCATAAAAAAATTATGGTTTTAAAATATAAAAAAATATTTTTATAAAATAACTCATTTTATTTAAAAATTTCAGATAAAATAGATTTGCAAAATAGAATTCTAATAGTCCCAAAATCTCCACTTTTATCAAGAGATATCAATTTCTTAACTATTTGAACCAATGCCCAAAAAAACTATTGAAATTTTTATGTGATTAAATTACTGCAATATCTATGTTATGACGAAGATGATTTGTGATTTGGACTTATAATGACTCATGAAAAAAATTATTTGACTGGGATAAAATACAGGCTATTATAATCATAACTAAGTGACGG
>NW_021477255.1:0-236 GCF_001605985.2 Dendrobium catenatum | reverse complement strand
CCTTTGGTTCCCGTGGATAGTTCCTTGGTTCCCGTGGATAGTTCCTTGGTTCCCGTGGCTTGAACCTTTGGTTCCTGTGGTTGGCTACTGGTTTCCGCGCTGGGTGGTTTTCCTGTGCCTTGCTACCTCGGTTCCGTGCGGGCCTCTTGGGTTTCCGCGGCTACCTCTTCGGGTCCATGGCTGGACGGTTTCTCGTGGCTGATGGGGGGCTTTTCCATGGCTTTGGTGCTTCGTTT
>NW_021477254.1:0-350 GCF_001605985.2 Dendrobium catenatum | reverse complement strand
TCCTGACCCTGCTCTGGTGAATGCTGCTGGCTCCTGGAAGGTGGTGGTGGTGTAGGTAGATCTGGTGGAACTGAAGGCCCCTCACCTACCTCAGCCTATATGGGTCTGCTAGCAGTAATCTTCTTCCGGCGGAATTTCGAGGCAAATGATTTGAGAGGGGGGTCGTCGCCTGAAGCCATCTACAATATTAAAAGAAATCAATTAGTAAAACATTGAAAAACAGTTACTAAAACAGTTATTAAAGCAGTTAATTAAGCAGTTAATTAAGCATATATTGAATTACAAGAAGCAGTTAATAAAGCAGCTAATGAACTACATAAATCAGGTAATAAAATACAAGCTGACAAATA
>NW_021477253.1:0-558 GCF_001605985.2 Dendrobium catenatum | reverse complement strand
AAATGAGTGACTGATTTTAGAATCAAATAAATACAACAAGGCATATCATAAATATAGTTCATATCTGCAACCACATTCAGAGCATTTCTATGCACATGTTGAGTCAAACTCATACCTGTAACCACATTCGGAGCATTTCTAGGCACATGTTGAGTCAAACTATACACACATGCTTGAATTGGAGGTGGAGAAACAAAAATCTGAAGCTCTCTCTAATTGCTCCCAAATAGTATACCTACAACATAACCATAACCATTATCTATGCTAGATAATCCCTTAGTAAAACATATCTCCTACATCTATTGTCGTGCAAATGGAGGTGCAAACCATAATATAAAGATAGCTATGAATTCTTCCCATCTAATCAGATCATCCTTCCCTAAAACTTCTCCTTCTACTAACCCAACCACCATTTCTTAGCTCACCATTTAATAGAAACACAACTAGTGGTTACTTCCTCTTATGACGATTCTACATTCTATCAAAAGTATTTTTTAATCTCATTAACCAGACATATGCTGCTCTGGGATCAATGGCACCCTCAAACCTAGGCGGCTT
>NW_021477252.1:0-260 GCF_001605985.2 Dendrobium catenatum | reverse complement strand
ATCTCAGTTCACACCTTTCAAGATTCTTTATGGAAGAGATCCACCACCGTTGGTGAATTATCAGAAGGGGACGACCCCGGTATATTTAGTGGATCAATACTTGGAGGAGAGGGATAGGGTGTTGGGAGAGTTGAGGGAACACCTATTGAGGGCCCAACAGATCATGAAGACCAAGGCGGATGCTCACCGCAAGGATGTGACATTTGAGGTTGGAGAGATGGTATACTTGAAGCTAAGGCCTTACAGACAGAAGACTTTAG
>NW_021477251.1:0-209 GCF_001605985.2 Dendrobium catenatum | reverse complement strand
AGCGGGATTCATCCCGGGTCGGGTCGGGTCGTGACAGGTTTGATGGAGGCGATTGGGTGATGGTTTGACGGTGGTGCTCTAGTGGAGCTCTAAGTTTCTTACAATCTCTGAGCTCTCTCAAATCTCAAGCTAAAGTCCAACTTCCCAGCTCTCCCATCATGTAAAGAGTGGAGTCTATTTCTAGAAATTTGATTGGCATGCCACATATA
>NW_021477250.1:0-240 GCF_001605985.2 Dendrobium catenatum | reverse complement strand
TATATATATATATATATGTCAATGATTGATTCATTTGATTTCATGCAAAATAGTTCATAATCAAATAATAAAATATTCAATCTAGATTATTTTACTTTGTTAGTCCCTTCATATGTGATACAAAGTCTATCCCAATTTTTTTTCCACTTCTACAGGTAGAAACATGCATGCAGTCTTCTGACTTAAGTGCACAAAAAAAATTATTCAAGCATTTAGCTTTTAACTGAGCTAAGTCTTATT
>NW_021477249.1:0-240 GCF_001605985.2 Dendrobium catenatum | reverse complement strand
CACATTAACACAGTCCCAGAAAGCACAGCCATCCCAGACTAACTAGCAAAACACCTAAGAGCCCCTACCATTATTTATAGAGAAAATAAATAAAATAACAAAAAGGATAGGGCCAACCAAATTGAAACCCCCAAAACACCAGACAACACCCCAAAGATAATCCAAAAAAACCAAACCCACCAGCAACCCAAAAAACATCCACACCCAGAAACTCGAGAAGCCAGGACTCCTAGAGCCGAC
>NW_021477248.1:0-524 GCF_001605985.2 Dendrobium catenatum | reverse complement strand
TTTGAACCGATCGTCCATGACGATATAAATATCGTCCTGGACGATGTTACCAAAAATATTAAATATTATGGAACAGTTAGAGAATCTTTCAAGTTACAAAGCATCAGGAGCCATACCACAAATAATAGATTCAAGAAAGGAAAGGGTTACAAATTGACTCAGACCTAGTCTACCCGTTCTTGAGTTGGTTCCAAATTACAGTCTGATCTTGTGGACCTAAAATGTCAGCTGATAAGGCAGTCGTAGAGAACATATCATCAAAATCATAATAAGAGTGTTTGCAATAAGAGTGTTTTTTATCATCAAAATCATCATATATGAAAATAGATCCGTAACAATCTCCCCCTTTTTTATGATGGCAAATATTATGATTTGAATTTGCAAACAGGAAACATTTTCTGCTACTCTCCCCCTCAGTAAAACTTTAAATTAGGGGAGATAAAAAAAATTTTTGTTGTTTCAATTTTTTTTTTGAAAGAAAGATAAGAATATACAAATTCAACAGTACGAAAATATACAAATTT
>NW_021477247.1:0-252 GCF_001605985.2 Dendrobium catenatum | reverse complement strand
GTGGAACCCCTAGCAAGGAGGAGCCTTGGAGAGGGGGAAAATCCTGAGATGGGAGGGCCATCGAGGCAGGAAGGCCGGAGAGCCAAAAAGGAAAAACAAGCGCCGCCAAGGGGAGCAAACCCTAGCAGAGCAAAAAAATGCTATAGTTGTCAAACCTGATGACATAATAAATAAAATTTAGATGACATAAAAATCATATAATAAACTTGGTTGACAGCTTAGATTTTCAATTAAAAGATTTTGAATTTGAGT
>NW_021477246.1:0-335 GCF_001605985.2 Dendrobium catenatum | reverse complement strand
AAATGATAAAGTATCAATTTAATTTTATAATAATATGACTGATCCTACGACAGCATATTATTGATAAAATTAGTATAATCGTGGCATTAACAATTTTTTTAATTTGTTTAAAGGCATAGATCATATATGTATATGAATCATGCTGATATATGTCAAATTTTAAATGATATGTCATGCTAATTTTTAAAATATGTTTATTTATTTATTTCAGTTATCATGACGAATCCCATTCTCACAATCTTATCAAATGAAAAGTTAACTGGGGAAAACTTTGTGAAATGGAAAAGCAATATGAATATTGTACTGATTTGTGAAAATCATAAGTTTGTTTTGAA
>NW_021477245.1:0-318 GCF_001605985.2 Dendrobium catenatum | reverse complement strand
GATTAGCCATGGATCAAAAAATTCAAAAGCTTTTAAATACTTATTTTATGAAAACTGCTCTGATACCACTTGAAAGATAGTTACGGATGTTAGGCCCTCTTGAACTTAGTCCCAAGCTAATTAAAAAGAGAGGTGAATTGGAAAACCTTAAAACCAAAACACAATCCAAATCACCACAATCAAAGTGCGGAAATTAAAATGCGGAAACAGTAAAAAGAAAGAACATACCAGATTTATAGTGGTTCGGTCAAACCTTGACCTACGTACACTCCTTGGAGGCACCCCCAAGTATTGCATTAAACTAGTGTCTCTCCTTTA
>NW_021477244.1:0-2617 GCF_001605985.2 Dendrobium catenatum | reverse complement strand
TGAAGTAACATGCTAATTGTTCTTTAAAATATTGATAGATACTTTATTAAACTATTCAACCAAACATTTCCTAATCGACCATGCCCAATTAATTGATAAAAACCCATCTACATTTGATGTTGTATGGAGCAACTTAGGAATTTTGAAGTTACTAAGTTGAAAAAATAAATTTGAACATAAATACATAATAAATATTTTGAACATGGTCTCTACCTTTAGGGGGTTATGTCTGTTCAACTCTTACATTTCAAATTTTATATCTGCTGATGTGACTCCTATAAATGGCAAGGTAAGCCAAGAAATCTTTTTACCTCTGTTTTACATACTAGTAAGAAGGATCACTTCATTAACAATGAAATATATAACATGACCTTTATAATAAAACATTGCTTTGAAATATTTCACATTGTCACCATCTTGTAAATATGTGGGAGAGTTTGTCTTGCATAAATGGCAAGGTAAGCCAAGAACTTCATAATGCATTCCGGTAGCTTAAATCTAGCCGGAATTGGATGTTGTAGTATGGCCTCAGTTAAAGGTGAAGATTCTTGAAAGTCTCTATGTCGGAGAGTTTGTCTCGCATCTCAGTGGGGGAATTCTTCCCTTACTAATTTTCGCAGTTCGTGACGCAGGGCGTTGTGAGGGAGCTCTGCTCTATGTGGTTGAGCAGAATCTTTAGGGAGATCTGGGAGGATGCGAGGTTGTCGAATTGAAGGTGGAGGATGTGTAGAACTTGTTGTATCGGCAAGTTCATTATCCTATCGAGACTGAGGAAATCTTCTAGGTGGGGGGGGGGGGGGGGGGGGGGGAATTTTTTTGCTGAAAGTTTTTCCCTTCAAAGGAAGATGTCCAAATTGGACATCCTCAACCCGTGGTGGATTCTGGGGGAGGAAAACTTCCTCCTGTTGTGCTAATACATGCTGTCGATTCTCCCGCAGGAGTTGAAGAATCTCGTTCTGAGATTCTTCCATTGTATGGATTCTTTCTTCCATAGAAGATCCTGAGGTCCTTTTGCCGGCAACATTTTGTCCCCCAGGATGCAAAGATACTGACATTGGTCGTCTATGATTAATAGACGAGTTTCTGGATTGACGAGAGTTGGAGCGAGATGCTCCAACCAAACGACTGCTGCACCTATTCACCATCGTAGTAGTACTCGAAGTAGTGGGATAGTGTTTCCCACAGACGGCGCCAAACTGTTGCGTGCTAGAATATACGCGGCATTAGAGTTAGAAAATATTCTCCTTAGCGTTGCACGAGTATTCCGCATACAAACAGAAAAGGGAAAATGAACACCAGAGTTTTTACGTGGAAAATACCGAAATAGGAAAAACCACGGGGTCCTTGCCAGTTGAAAAATTCTACTTAGTGTTTTTATGTAAATTTTACAGATACTGATTTTTTTCGTCCCATATAATTGGGTACGATTCTGATTATTTAACTTTGAAACATTCATAATTTGTAGAATCCCGTCGTTTTCCTCGTAATCGGATTCATTTAGTTCGGTCGTATTCAGTGCGGCGTGAAGTCTCTGGTGGTGGTTGAGTTGATCGCCAGAGGGTATACTTTCTCTTTTCCTTTTCTTTTTCTTCTTCTTGTCTTCTTCTCTCTTCCTTGAGTCTTTTGGTTGTAGAATGAGAGCTCTTTATTTATAGGTTTTTTTTTGGAGTGGCAATGCCCTAAATAGTTGCGGTGAGATTCAGGGGACGAATTGGTGGAGTGGTGTTTGATGGACGGCGGATATTGGAATTCTTTTGTAATCTTTGCACGTCTTTGGGTAATTTGAAGGCCTCAGTGGATGTTTTGGATTCGGCGATCTAGACTCGTTGATTATGTCTCGCTCGAGCCGATTCGATTTCGAGTATAAGCTTTTCATCAAAATCTAGAGTTCTTTTTTGTGTTTACTTCAAATTTGCAGTTTGAACCTTTATTACATTTGCGCTTTGAGCCTTTTGATTTCGGACTATTTGGGCTCTGGCAATTGTGGTTGATCTTTTGGTGTCGTTGGATTGTTTTTCGAAGACGCTTCAAGTTTGATCTTATAGTCTTGCTGAATCGGAGTTCGGTGCTCTTCAAATAATTTTTAGTAAGTTTTCACTGCTTTTTGTCTTCCATGATTTCGTGCTGTCATTACGTAATTTTTGTGATGAGTATATAGGTTTTACGGATACATATTTGTAGATTAAAGAAAAAATAACAGAATGAAATTGAAAATGAAGATTGAAGTAAATTAACAATATTTTACGCAAATTATGCAAAAATAAGAATGGTTATTGTAGATGTTTTAGATTTTTTCATTATATAATCAATATTTTTTGATGTAGAATTCACTAATCTTTTTCATTGTTCTAATATTCTTTGTTTTTTATGATGTTTAGTATGTTTATACTTTGTTTATTTTGTTTTTATTGATTTCGCCTATTATTTGTTAAAATATCTAATGTTTTTTATGTTAGCAAATTGCAAGCAATATTGTAGAAATATCGTTTGGGTAAAATAATATTAGCAAACAATTTTATTTGATTATATCTTAAATACACTATAAAAGTTGTGAATAAGGTCATCTTTTGTATGCAAAAAATACATTAGTTTTATTATGGAGTTTACATGAGTAGTA
>NW_021477243.1:0-450 GCF_001605985.2 Dendrobium catenatum | reverse complement strand
ATCAAAAGCCAAAACCTAGGAAAAGGCATTATAACTCGAACCATTTAAGAAATCCTTTTCCTGGAGTTAGATGTTTTTCATGTGGCATTCTACGACACATCTCACACACTTGCACTATTCATCATAGTACACATTGGGTGTGGAGACCCAAGGTGAATGATTCACAACATACCACACATGCATTGTATTCTACTCTTCATAAGAAGGAACCCAAACCTGCTTGGGATCCTAAATCTATCATTTGATAATATTGTAGGAGGGCTCTCACAAAAGACCTTGTGAGAGTATGTGGTACTTGGACAGCGGTTGCTCTCGACATATGACTGGTGATGCCAATCAATTTGTTTCGCTGGAGTCCAGGACTGGAGGCAAGGTAACTCTTGGAGACAACACCACCAAGAAGGTGGTAGGCCCAGGTATAATTGGTAATTCCAAGAACCTTATGATTGA
>NW_021477242.1:0-281 GCF_001605985.2 Dendrobium catenatum | reverse complement strand
GGGGAGTTTGTGAGAGGGTTCACAAGGGTTACTCCAATCAAGATTCCAAGTCATCTTCTCCAGTCTTCGTCCTTCATTCTTGGGAGGTTCTTGGGATGTATGCTTCAGCAAAAGGTCCGGGTTCTCTGTCCGCTTCAGGAGGAAGCAAAAGGAGTCGGTTCTCTGCCCACTTCAGGAAGAAGCAAAAGGAGTCGGTTCTCTGCCGCACCGAGGTTGGTGAAAAGGGGTCGGGTGTAAAGGCTTTTCCGCCTAGCTGTGGGAGCTAAAGGAGAGACACTTAC
>NW_021477241.1:0-291 GCF_001605985.2 Dendrobium catenatum | reverse complement strand
TCGGATGTCGTTCGGAGTCCAATCATGATATGCCACATTACTAATACATTGTGTATCGTAACTGTGAACTGCTGTATATCGAATGATGTGGCGCGTCTTGATTGACCTTCGGACCGTCCGATGATCGCACGTAATAATTTCTCCTAATTAAGTGCAAGCTGCAGTACTAATTTTCTAATTTGTTAATAGAACTGTTTTATTTTTTGCTTGAAAAATGTGAATATATTTAGAATATTTAGGATCACATATGCAAAAAAAAAAAACATGTAATTCATCTTTCCTGGTCCTGCA
>NW_021477240.1:0-1321 GCF_001605985.2 Dendrobium catenatum | reverse complement strand
ACTCGACTCGACTCGACTCGTTTACACCCCTAGTACCATCAGATCGGAATGAGGGAGAAAGACATTCCAAAGACAGCATTCAGGACATATGAAGAGCATTATGAGTTTCTGGTCATGCCATTTGGCCTCACTAAAGCCCCTGTTACTTTTCAGCCTTTAATGAATAGGATATTTAAGCAGTACCTCAGGAAGTTTTTCCTGGTATTTTTTTATGACATTCTGGTGTACAACAAGATGGTGTAGGAGCATCTTGGACACTTGAAGGCGGTTTTGAGAATACTTCAGGAGCATCATTTGAGAGCCAACTGAAAAAATGTAGCTTTGCCCAGTATAGTGTGGAGTACTTAGGACATATGGTGTCCCAAGGAGTGGCGGCCGACCAAACAAAAATTGAGTCAATGCAGAAATGGCCTCTGCCTAGGAACATAAGGGAGTTGAGGGGTTTCCTAGGATCGATTGGTTACTATAGGAGGTTTGTGAAGGGGTATAATACCGTTGCATGGCCTTTGACCGAGCAGTTGAAGAATGACAACTTTTCATGGGGAGAGGTAGTGACTCAGGCTTTTGAGAGATTGAAGAAAGCAATGACTATTGTTCATGTTCTGGCTCTGTCGAACTTCAACCATGTCTTTGTAGTAGAGACCGATGCATTAGGATATGGGTTGGGGGCAGTGTTGATGAAGAACCACAGATCTACAGCATACTTCAGTCAAATGTTATCCACAAAGGCGAGATTGAAGTCGATTTATGAGAGGGAGTTGATGGCCATTGTCTTGGCTATTCAAAAGTGGCACCCTTATCTTTTGGGTAGACATTTCATCGTTCGAACGGATGAGAGGAGCTTGAAGTATTTGTTGGAGCAAAGGATGGTGACCGAGGAGCATCAAAGATGGTTGTCCAAACTATTAACCTGTGATTTTGAGATCCAATACAAGTCTGGGTTGGAGAACAAAGCAGTCGATGCCTTATCCCGGTGTGTTGGGGAGCTCCAGGAGTTGGTTGTGTCTATACCATACCACTGATGGTCGACTGGGAGGCCATCAAGGAAGAAAGCATGTTGAATGAAGAGTTGCGAAAGATCAGGGAGGATCTGATGAAAGACAAGAGTGTAGCCATCCTGGTTACATTGAGGGGGAGAGGCTGTTGTATCAGGGGAGGTTTGTGATGCCACGAACCTCCATACATATTCCCCACTTGTTACAGGAGTTCCATAACAGTTCGGTTGGAGGTCATTCAGGAGTGTAGAAGACCTATAGAAGGTTTGTAAAACCCTTAAAAAGCTGATTTTTTTAGTGCAGTTCGTCCGTACGAACTGGATTTA
>NW_021477239.1:0-1101 GCF_001605985.2 Dendrobium catenatum | reverse complement strand
TAAAAGTGTGGTAAAATAAAAAATAATAGAGAAATGAATATATGTTAGAGATTGCTGGAGTAGCAACTACTAACGTAAAATATGCATATAATAGACTTAGGTTTCGTTTGGGACGGTTTTCTTGCTGCTACTTGAAGCAATTTTTTAGTACAAAAAATAAAATTTTTGTATAAAAGAGCTGCTTTATGAAATTGTAAGAAAGTCGATCCAAACGAAGCCTTTGTTTGTACAGGTATAATGGATGATAGAAGGTGTATTTTAAGTCATGTACATAAATTTAACATCGAAGGATGATAAAGAGTTTGGACAAAGCTGACATGGATGGACATCATGCATGCAAAAATATTAGTGCAAAATTAATTTAACACTTCAAATACTACATAAGGGGAATGAATGGAAAAACAAGATTAATAAAATTGCCCTAAATAGTTGGAGCGAGGCTAACAGTGATGTTGCTGATGATGAAAAATAGAGTATGACTTGAATAATGGGGATAACAAACGGCCATTCTTTTGTCATAATTATCATTAACTTTAGGGTTTGGGGTCAGCTTTATGAACCTTCATATTTCATTCTTTCATGATGAGTATTGTTTAAAGTGTAAAACGTATTCAAGTCATACTTTGTTGAGCTTAATCCTAATGTTACGTTATGATAATGATGATTGGCAGCCTTAATTGGATTATGATAAACCAATTCTAAGGTTTCGTTAGAGATGATATCAAGGACTAAACAGGTAATAACTATGTGCAAGGATATCTTATGAAGGCAATAGTTAAGGTTAGCTAATGAGCATGCCAATATTGGGGTAATTGAAAAATCATGCATTGTCCTCATGTATTGTATTTATATTAAAGAAGCATGGAGAATGATCTCTTAGTCTCAACTGATGGAGTGTGATGGCTGGAGAATAAATAAACATATGATCAATGACATAATATTAACACTCAAAAAACTGCAAAAACAGTGTTCAAACAAGACAATGGTCTCTCTAGCTTTCAAATTATTTGACTGTCTTAGGATTGCTATCGACCAATCCGTCAACTTGCTTAACATATCCTATTTGCACGAATCTTATCATCCCATCCAAATCGCAAGCCG
>NW_021477238.1:0-220 GCF_001605985.2 Dendrobium catenatum | reverse complement strand
TTAGCATATGAATGCTATCTAACTCATTTCTCCAAAATAGTTAACAAGAAATTCATGTATGCTTGTTCCTGAAACAATTTAGAGCACAAGTGGACACCTGAAAAGCTTTCCCAAAACTCATTGAAAGAACAAATCCTAAACATACATTTATATGTCTATTTCTCCAATCAACCATAAGCCATATAATGACAAAGTGTTACCCTGAATGCATGCTTCATAT
>NW_021477237.1:0-323 GCF_001605985.2 Dendrobium catenatum | reverse complement strand
GGAGATAAAATTTTCTAATGAAGTTATATAGTATTGGTGTCTAAACACCTCTTTGTACGACACCTTCATATCTTCATTCAAAGAGTTTTACTAAGGACTTGCAAAGCCTCAACTTTTCAATAGATAACACTTTCATGAGCATATCGACGAGATTTTCTACTTTTAGACTTTGACAAATCGTAAAACATAATGTTTAATCAAGCAACATATGATGTGATACTTTGAGTTAAATGTGTTTTGTTTACGAGTGAAAAGCAAAGCAACATTCTTTACAAACTAAATGACACATTGATTATTGCATAATAGATAAATATTGTCTTTGA
>NW_021477236.1:0-1827 GCF_001605985.2 Dendrobium catenatum | reverse complement strand
GATATGTTCACACATTAAGCCATTATACTACATATCATTGTATCATGTGAGATGCAGATATATCATTCAAGCATGTCACCACATCTAAATGCTTAAGGAAATCAATGCACAAATGCTTCACATAAATGCATTACATACGGATGCATCGTATACATCTACTATATATGTATGACAATCATATAAATGCAGCATGCAAAAATGTATTCGAAAGCATATACACGCATGGGCACCAACGAGTGTGTTTTAAATACATACGTAAATTCTAAGGATATTGCGCGGGTCAAAAGAATGAACCCAAGTTCTAGCCCGATCCTTCTATGCGAATAGATAGGAGTCCATGCAGCTCGAACTATTAAACAAATATACGGTCACGATATCAAATGAGATATTTATTTATATACTCATATTAGACCTTCAAGAACTATAATAAAGCGAATTCACTAATAAAGGCATAAAGCCGACAATGAACATAATCCTCTGTCGACAAGTTGACAGAGTCAACAAGGCTCAGCCAATAAAATAAAAAGCCCATAAATACCTCGATGTTTGCCGTGTTGACAGAAAATCTCAACCGGAGGGGACTACAAATATTTAAAACACCTACCAAATATCATGAAAAATTCAAAATTCTAAAAATACCAAAATTTAAAATATTTAAAATAAAAATAAATCATCAAATACTTAAAAGCAAAATCCATCCACCCTCTGTAATAGTTTGCCGAGAACAATTCGAAAACTACTTAAACTCATAAGAAACAAATGTCTGGTCAAGAATATCATTAAGATTAATGCTTAAATTGTTTATTGTCAATAAGGATGTAGCATGTTCTTTAACCGGTGGTTTTACCGTCAAATGACACTACAGGTAAACGATTATGACCGGAACCCTCTAACAGGGTGATTTTAACGCAAATGGCATCATTAAATTACAATCATTGTCAGAGCCCTAATATTCCCCAATGCCATTAAATCTTTGAGTAATTAAACAAAAATGTATGAGCGATAAGGTACAAAGCCCCCTGTTAACTAAGGTGGATTCAAATTTATCCCCTTAGAGAAATATTCACCCCCCAGGTCCACAAGGTACCCTTAGACGAAGCAACCCATGGCTGCCGACAATGATCCTTCTGTCAGGTTGGGTCAACTACCTCCTCTGACTAAGTAGACTAGGGACATGATGACCCGGGACGACAAAACCATTGGATCTTGATCGGGTCTTTCATCACTCCCACCCACCATCTGTTGTAAGTGCAAGATGGTAAATTTTTTATTTTAAATTTTTAAATCTCAAGTTGCGCAACTACTATACACCAGATATTATGTATCTGTTTGATGACTAGCCTTAATCGAAAGTTCTTTCTCACTATCAGGAGGGGTAATTAACTACACAGACTAGTGCCTATAAGAAACCTGAACTCATATTATAAAGTCCTCGCAAAATGAGGGCGAAATCTCTAGGTAGTGTCTTATTTAAAGCCCAATCTGCCTTCTAAAAATTAGACTCGGAACTTGAGCGTTAAAACTCTCACTGATGACCCGAAGAAAAAAAGGGTACGCACAGAGGCCGAGGCACAAATTTTCGAAGCCCACAATTATAAATAACAAATTTTTAAATGAGTGATACTTCTTGATGTCTATTAAAATTAATCGACTTCTAGAGACATTCAAATAACCAAACACTCAGCTATTTACAAACCTGAAAAAATACTGACATTTTTAAATACAATAAACCTAAAAGAGAAAATGGTCAAAATGGTCTCTCAACTCTTTGTGAGGGATCAAAATAATCTCCAACCCTTTTGAGGATCAATTTGGTCCCTCAAATTT
>NW_021477235.1:0-1469 GCF_001605985.2 Dendrobium catenatum | reverse complement strand
CTATCGCCGCGTATTTTCTAGTCCGCAACAAGAACGACCCACAACAAACATATATAGAAGCCTGCACAAACATATTAATCAATTCTTTTTTATTTAATTTTTTTACAATGTACTTGTTCTTCTCTCATCCTCATAAACAATTATAAAACACATTATAGTATTCATAGCAAAACTAATTAATCAAAGAATCATTCCCATCATCATCATCATCATCATCATCATCATCATCATCATCATCATCATCATCATCATCATCAACATAAGAGCATGTGCCTTCCATGAACCTCAACACTTTCAAACCTCTCAGCCACCTCATACCTAACTATGATTCCCACATTAATTATATCAACAAATTAATAAAAATATATTATTAACATTAATCCAAAACAAACCACAATCATCATCAGTCCTTTTTCCTCTAACAAAAAATTATTTATTGATAAAAGAAAGAAATAAAAAAAACCCACCGAACACAGTTCACCAAACATTCGCTGAGGCTGAGCAATTCTTATGAGCAAAACAAGTCGGCATGAAAGCTCAGTTGATTAGGTCTGCACGCCTTGGCTTCTTAATCAGTTGATTAGCTCACCAATTGTTAAGTTGTTAATTTTGGATTAGACTAATTGTATTAATTAGTGTTTAACTATAACATATAGGCAAATGATTATTATTTTTTTAATGATTTTCATGATGCAAAGTGCAAACAATGGGCTTCATGAGTAGGGAAGTTTTTTTTTTTTTTTTTCATTGTATTGTGAAGGTCACGGTAGGGAATTTTTATTAGGTCTGGACACCTGGCGTAGCTCTACATCCGGACGCCAATAAAATGTCACCACGTGCTCTTATTCTTTACCGCACGGCCCGACGACCCAACTCGGACCGAAACCCGGTATTGCTATGTATTAGCTGATTTGTGCATACCATGATATTGTTAGGTTTTGCTCGGTATTACTCGGTAACGAGAAATACCATTGTGTCAAGACCAATACCGAGCAATACCTCGAGGTATTGCTCGGTATTGCTAGGTATTGTTCGGTATTGCTAGATGCTAGGTATTGGTCTTGACATAGCGGTATTTCTCGTTATTGTCAAGCAATACACGAACATAGCAATACCGGGTTCCGGACCGGGTTGGGTCGTCGGACCGCGCGGTAAAGAGTAAGAGCACGTGGCGATATATTATTGGCGTCCTGATGTAGAGCTACGTCAGTGTCCGGACCTAATAAAAATTCCATGGTAGGGGTGTGAATGAGCTAGACCGTCTCATGAGTTAGTTTGGGCTCGACTTGATAAGTGACTTGTGAGCTGAATTTGATGAGGTTAGAAGCCAAATTTTATCAAGCTATGACTCAGCTAGTTAGCTTGAGAGTGGGCTTTAAAATATATATTAGTGTAAAATACAATTGAAATACATTAGAATTCAAAAAATTAAATATAAATTATTTAAAAAAAATTAATTTTATATCTGA
>NW_021477234.1:0-283 GCF_001605985.2 Dendrobium catenatum | reverse complement strand
GCTCTGTAAGGCCTCGAGCACCTCAAATTGGAGTCGGACACTCTACTCAGTCGTGGTTTGAACTTGAATGGCAATTCCCAGCATTACAAAATACTCCTCTAGTAGGGTTGATCTTGGACCCAGCATAGAGTGTAATTTTGTTGCAAAGGCTTTGTACAAAAAGATGCCTATGCAAAAGGACTTACATATTCCTCAATGACAGGATTTGATTTCTTATCAGGAGTAGAAGATTCATTCATTTTATTAAAAAATTTCCTCTAACTATTTGGACCCTGTCAGAACG
>NW_021477233.1:0-294 GCF_001605985.2 Dendrobium catenatum | reverse complement strand
CTTTAAACCTATTTGAAATTCAAAATTGAAATTTCAAATACTTTCCAAAATTAACCCATCTAAATTAGGAAAGTGTTCAAATTAAAGTCAATTCAAATTCAAAATTAGATTTGATCCCATTACTTGTTTCCTAATTTAAGATAATGAATTAGGAAGCATTTATTTCCCTCCCCAATCTCCTCTACTCCCATGCATGCTGCCGCCTCCCTCCTCTCTTTCCCTAATATAGGATTCAAATTTGAATTCTTATTTCCCTCATCTCTCTTTAATTCTCTAGATTAATTACTTACCTTA
>NW_021477232.1:0-201 GCF_001605985.2 Dendrobium catenatum | reverse complement strand
AACTAAAACCCCTTAAACCTAAGTTATCATGGTCAACTAGGGTTGAGCAAGGCTTAATATTAGGTTTAATGCACTCTCAATTATATTTTGAATATAATGGAGGAGGTTGCATGTCTTTATTTGACTGAGCCATATTAAGATTTAAGGAAAATTTAATTACACTGGTTTTAGGTTTTAGGGTCTTATATGGTCAACCATGAT
>NW_021477231.1:0-495 GCF_001605985.2 Dendrobium catenatum | reverse complement strand
GCTGGTTAGTACTTCTGCTGAGAGGTGCTACAGATTTTTGAGGGGCTTACGAGATACTTTGAGGCAGCCCCTGATACCTTTTCACATTTCTGACTTTTTTGAGCTTGTGGAGAGAGCTCGTCTGATTGAGAATGACTTGATGGCTACTCAGCAGCAGTGGACTGCGAGTAGGAAGAGATTTGGAGGCGAGGCTTCTGGTAGTAGTTCCTCTGGGAAGAGGAGATTTGTAGCTGGTTCGAGATCTGTTGACTCTAGGAGGAGTGGAGGGTCGTCTGGTACTGCTACCAGTACGATGAGCTCTGGATCCGTGAGTGGGGCACCTGTGTGCCAGAGTTATGGACGATGACACCTTGGCCAGTGCTACAGGATGGCTGGTCTGTGTTTCAGATGTGGTAAGCCAGGACATCGGATTGCAGAGTGTCCACAAGCTGGGTTTGATCGGCGTTCTGAGTTCCGATCAGAGGGCTTTGTTAGACCTGCCGGTTCAGCAGCAGG
>NW_021477230.1:0-672 GCF_001605985.2 Dendrobium catenatum | reverse complement strand
GGATAAAGGCTTGATGTTGTTGTTGTTGTTGTAATAAATAAAAATTTGAAGTATAAGAAATTTAGCTTTTGTTTTTTAAACAAAAAAAATTTTGAAGTATAAGAAATTATATTTTTTAAAAAAATTATAAAATATTTAAGACATGCGTGTTCAACTTAAGATGCATCCAATGATTTTGTCAATGCAAATGAGAGAGGAAGATAACAATTAATGACTTACACATGAATTATTAGTAATGATTCTGAGCTAGTAAGAAAGAGTTGTATTCTGCAGAAAAGCATTTAATAGAGAGTGAAGCAAAGTGAGTATGAATCTTGGCAAACGACTAATGACTTACACATGAATTATTAGCAATGCAGGAATTATTATGGAACCATTCCAAATAGATGCCACTTGTTTTTATTTTCTTTTTAAGTTTACTGTGAGCCAAATTCTCCAGCATTAATTAGTGGTTTTCATCTGAAGATTTGATAGGAGGGAAAATTTGGAATCCACTATAAATGTCATCTGCTGGTTGTCTTTCTTGCCTATTCAAGATATATATGCTGAAAACTACGTTGGCAACTAAAAATCTACAAAATTTGAATAGCCTATTGGTTGCTATAATTTGAATAGCCTTCTAATAACTAAATGTTTTTTTTCTTTCAGGGAAATTTCAGAGGAAAGCATCAG
>NW_021477229.1:0-320 GCF_001605985.2 Dendrobium catenatum | reverse complement strand
TCCTTTTTACCTGCTAAGGAGGATCGGATTTAAAATTTGATAACCCGCACAGCATCCCTAGACGTCACGTGTGTACCAATAACACGCTCGCCGGGACCCATGCGGGTTTTATAATTTCTTTTACCCCTTTTAGTGTACTTATGTGTATACAAACTATAGTGCACGTGGGGGTACTTTGAAAGTATTTGTAGACGCCTTCTGTCCGCTTGAACTGAAGTTGCAGATCCGGTGGCGTATTATAGCAGCTTCTGGATCAGTGGTTTGCTGCTTCGTACAAGTAGACTGTCGTGCACTACTCGTTGTTTTCTGCAGGTGGATCG
>NW_021477228.1:0-211 GCF_001605985.2 Dendrobium catenatum | reverse complement strand
GTGTTGTTTGTAGTAGTGAAAGTTTGCTTGAAATTCACGTGCATAATTCCTTTGCTTTGATTTTATAGCTTCTAATTTATTATATGTGCTCTTGCAAGTTATAAAATATTATAGAAATCTAATTAGTTATCTCAACATAATTAAACACCCTAAACATAAAGCCAGCAACCCTTTTAACTACAAAACCACTTACTTGAATGCTTCTTGATAA
>NW_021477227.1:0-213 GCF_001605985.2 Dendrobium catenatum | reverse complement strand
ATTTTGTTGGTCGCTAATTACCTATTTTCTTGTAGTGTTTGCAGATTGGACTATAGAAGAACGTGACTTAGCTCAACTAAATGCCAAATGTTTAAATAGCTTCTTTTGTGCTTTAAAATCTGAAGACTACATGCGGGTTTCAACTTGTAAAAGTGGAAAGGACATATGGGATATATTTTGTATAACTTATGAAGGGACTAATGAGGTTAAGCA
>NW_021477226.1:0-398 GCF_001605985.2 Dendrobium catenatum | reverse complement strand
TCTTAAGAGCGAAATCGCAGGAGAGAGGGAGTAGGCCGGAGAAGGAGAGGGGTTGACCTGGGCTTCACACAAGAGAGTGAAAGACACGAGAGCAGGGAAGAGACTTGGACAGGCGACGACTAGGATGGTCGATCCTTGGCTTCTTGCGGCACAGGGAGGCGACGGGGCTGTTCGTGTGAACTGGTAAGAGCCGAAACCAGGGGAGTTCGGCTTATCTATGCGAGTAAGAGGGGATTTCGGTTTTTTGGGGCTTGCGAATGGCTGAGGGATATGAGCGAACTATAAAAGGGTAACTGATTTTGGCTTCACGAACTGAGAGCACTGCTTGGGAGCTTCGTTCTATGCGAATATCAGAGGAGTTCGGCTGGGCGGTTTTGCAAAATGAGAGGGGGTTGTGC
>NW_021477225.1:0-469 GCF_001605985.2 Dendrobium catenatum | reverse complement strand
TCCGAAACAAGAGATCAAAGTGATTCGTAGCCTTTTTCCCAATAAGTCGACGGTCTGACACCATTGGGATACTTCGAAGAAACTGGAGTACATATAGGAGACACCGGTGCTAAAACCTTTTCTCGAGATATCTTCCAAACTGTTAGGGTCGTTGCTCCGGATCTTGTTCCCCCGGTGCGAAAGCAGTTGGTTCCGTAGTTTGAGAATTCTGCTGATCCCAAGTATTCCATCTCCATCATTGCATATCAAAATATAAAAAGTAAAAAAGAGAAGGCATAACCAGAAGAATTGTGTAAAATAAGTCAATTTATCCAGTTGAGGCATTATGTTTTAATCAACCTCCAGACAGAAAAAGACTCCTTCCTGTACGAGTAGTCAGTTAATAACTATCTAGTTTTTTAGTTCTTGACCAACGGAAAGAAGGTTGCGTAGCAAAGAAAGATGCAAAAAGATTACCTTTCTTTGATCT
>NW_021477224.1:0-1589 GCF_001605985.2 Dendrobium catenatum | reverse complement strand
ATTTCGGGTTAGGGTCAACCCGAATCCGAAAAGGGTCGGGTTCGAGTTCAGCATTTCGACCTGTTTCAAAAATTGGGACGGGTTCGGGTTAACCCTTTGACCCGAAAACCCGATTTTGACCCAGCAACCCAGATTGACCCGAAAAGAGGAGATTGACCATTTTTGACCCGAAAATTAACCTTTTTTTTGTTGGAAACAGGTCATTCGGGACGTGTCGGGTTGACCCGGAGGCGAAGCGGGTCGGGTTCGGGTCCGGAAAACTGACCCGTTTTTAAAAACGGGTCAGGTTCAGTTGACCCGAATAGTACCGAGTCAGTTTCGAGTTCGACCCGAACCTGACCCGTGACCCGATTGCATATGGCACCGAACTGTTCGACACCATATAATGGAAGAGGCGTGAAATAGCTAGAAACTTTTTGAAGCTGCTATTTTTATTAATCTTATTAATTCGTATTCATTTTTTTGATTTATTGATTAGGAAAATAAGTGACGGAGTCAAAAAAGAATTTTTGGGGGCACAAATCATTAATTTTAAAAAAATCTCAACCTTTTTCATTATGACTTGAGACTGGCATTAGCAGCTCTAATTTTTTTTTAAATGTGTCATTATAAATAGACTGTCTAGAATATGAGAATTGTTGCGGGCTAGAAATTACGCGGCGATAGAGATTTGATTCTACCTAATTTTGTGATGACGTATCAAGAATATTTGCTCTATATATTCTCCTTACATGTTACCTATTATTTCTCTCTCTGAATCCTTATTTTTTATAATATTTGTGCAATCATTTTATAATCAATACTATTAAAATTTCTTTTTCGATATAAGTAATAAAAAAAATTTCTTAATATGGGATTTGAAAGGATATCATTAATCAAAATTGTTTTCTAAACAATTTTATTTGGATTATGCATTGTTATCACGGCTATAGCATAATCAATTTTTTTTTCCTTCAATAACTTTGAAAAGTAATTATTTTGCTTTCTCATACAAATAAATTTAAAAGTAATTTTGCCATATTTGAGTTATTAAGTCAAATTCTTACACACATCATCTATTGATAAGTATTCAAAACTCCCAACCAATAGACCAAGATGAGCTATATGTACAATCGTGATTGACCTGTTCGTCCGATTTGGAATCCGATTCTGATTTCTCGACGGATTATTGTGGTGGTTCTAATCCTAGTCAGGATTTTAAACTAGTTCGTGATCGACTTGTTCTCTCTGTCGCCTCTTGTGGAAGATTTCTTGGGCGAGGCAGGAGAGGAAGATAGCCCATTTATTTCACGTTACTTTGCTATATTGCTTTTTTTGCAACTTTTTTGGACTTCTGGCCTGTGATGTGGGTCGACGGATTAATCTCTAGGCTTTAATGTGGCTGGAGCTCGTTTCCTCTGCGTCATAGCTGGTGGCAACCTGCGGTGATGTCTTCGCCTTATTGAATGGTCATTGCGTGGCTTCAGGGGTGCTGGGAGTCTCGGCCTTTACTGAGCCCTCATTTGGAGTTCGATCTCTTTGTACTTTTTGCTGTTTCTTTTTGGTCTTATTGGGCTTTTGCTCTATATATTTTGTAACCTTTCTTTATT
>NW_021477223.1:0-215 GCF_001605985.2 Dendrobium catenatum | reverse complement strand
TCATCTTTGGGACATGCCTTATTCAAATCCCTGTAATTGACGCAAATCCGAATTTGACCATTTTTCTTTCGGACCGGCACGATGCTGGCTACCCAAGAGGGGTATTGTTCCTCTCGAATGAATCCGGCTTCTGCCAATTTCTTAACTTCAGAAACGACTTGTTGCTCGATTTCTAAGCGCATGCGTCGAGGAGCTTGTTTAATAGGAATGGCATC
>NW_021477222.1:0-399 GCF_001605985.2 Dendrobium catenatum | reverse complement strand
GAACAAAATTTGAAATCCTGTTAGAATCCAAATAGTTTCTCAGAGTTTCTCTCACTAGTTTCAACACATCAGGAGCCAACTATTAAACATCTACCACCATCGATTACCTGCAATCCTTGCGAGGAGGTGGTTGGTTGAAGATATTAAAATAGCTATTCATCAGAGCCATATTTTCATTCACTGAGGTAAATTGACCTCAGATCCTGCCCATATCCTGCTGATGTTAAAAATCTTGCAGTTGAAGATGAGTTTCAATTTGATCAAAGTGTCAAACAAAATTAGGCTCAATATGATCAAAATGATGAACCATCTCCTGAAAATTTGGTCCACCAGAAGGCGCAGGTTCAAGTGCTCTCTCCTCTCCCTCAGTGTCAACACATTCATCATGTTTAGCAAACA
>NW_021477221.1:0-1304 GCF_001605985.2 Dendrobium catenatum | reverse complement strand
CCTGCGGGTTGGCCTGGTTTAAAGACTAGTGGAGATGGCAGCTAGCCTGTCCAGTTAAACAATTTATAAGAAAATTTTTATTTATTTTTACACAATTTCCGATGAAATTTTTAATCGCAAAATCCGCCAAAAATATTCCTAACAAAATTTTTTCGACGTGTGAATTACCGTCGAAAAATTTTTTGCCAGAAATGTAAATTACTGATGGATTTTTTCCATTTTCTGCCAAAAACGGCCGCTGGAAAATGACGTTTTTCCTATAGTGTTTGATTTATCAAATTAGAAAAAAAAGGAGAAAATACACTTCAATTGCATTCTTGAACGAGTCCCATAGATATGGGATAGAGTACCCCTTCATTGTTAGAGAGACACCACAGTAGAACGGGGTGGCAGAGAGGAAGAACCGAACTTTAGTGGAGAAAGTTTGGTGTACGTTATCAAATGCTGGGTTGGATATAGTCTTTTGTGTAGAAGTAATGACTATGCCTGTGACTTGGTGAATCATCCACCTTCTATTACGAAGAACAGGTTCAGGCGCAATAATGTACAAAATCTAGCTTGATTGAGGGATCACATTGCATTTTCACTTTTAGCCACGGAGGTTGAATTCCTTAGTCATATTGAGGAAGTGGTGGAAAGTCCTGATGGTGATATTTGGAAGAGGGTTATGGATGAAGAGATATAGTCACTTTAGAAGGATGCTACTTGGAGGTTAGTGAAGCTTCCTTCAGAAAGAAATATTAATGGGTTCAAATAGAGAAGCTTCTCATGGAGCTGATGTGTAGTATAAGGCTAGGTTGGTAGTAAAAGGCCTTGCACAATAGGAAGAGATTACTTATGATGAGGTATTTTCCCAAGAGGTTAAGATTCCCTTGACCCATAATTACTTAGCACTTGTAGTACAATAAAGTATGATTTTGCAGCAATTCGATCCAGACACTTTAGTTGACATTGTGAGCAGGTTCATACATGATATAAGGAGTTATTGATAAGCTGTGAAGAGTTTCCTAAGGTATCTATAGGGTACAATTGATGCAAGCTTGAAGATACAGCCACCACAGTAGTGGTGCAGGACTCATGGCTAAGGGTGTAAAAAATTGATACAACCGGAAAGCTCGACTCAAATCCAACCCAATTTTTTTTGGGTTAGGGTCAACCCATTTTAAAATGGGTCGGATTCGGGTCCCAAGTTTTTACCCATTTCAAATTCTGAGCTAGGCCTGTCAACATTTGACACGACCCGAAAACACGACCCGAACCCGACCCAAGAAATTCGGGTTAGGGTCAACCCGAACCCGAAACGG
>NW_021477220.1:0-897 GCF_001605985.2 Dendrobium catenatum | reverse complement strand
GCATTAATTGCGGGTGTTGGTCATAGATTTCGACCATTTTCGTCCGATTTGACCGCGAGGGGTGGCCTCTAGAGTGAATTCGAAGCTCCGATCACAGCGGCCCTATCTGTTCAAAACTTGGAGGTTGTTTGATCATTCAAGTGATGTGTTGCGAATCAATTTCACCTCTTTTTTGCACGTTTTTTTATTTAAGGGTCAACATTAATAGCTATGTAGTTTGTAATTTGTTTGAAATGAATAAGATAAGAGAATATGAAACATTTCAAAATTAGATATTGAGATTTGCCTATGATAGCTCAACACGATAGGATCTATCTTGATCAGATTGGGTTGAAAGAAAACCACTATGTAAGGATTATACTTAAAGTTGGAGTCTTTGTGCAATTTCAAAAGCCTCTCTATTAAATTTTGTCAAAAGTTAAGATTCTTTTATTCAGCTGTAGCAAGTTATGCCTATTAAATCATCTTTATAGGTGTTTAAATTTATCATTTAAGATTTAAGGAATATTGATGTGATTACTGCTGATAAAAATTAATCAAGCATTTTACAATTATGCTTTTTATTTCTCTCTTATAAATATTTTTATAATGCCACATTTACGAGGTGTAGCATAATTAGCTTCGGAGGGTGTTAACATATATTTAAGTGCTCATAGTGTTACAACGTAGAAACTTTTTGTTGATGTTAGCACCCTTAAGGTTTTAATTATATGGATGTGTTAGTTGTCTTGATGGTGAATATTAATTGTTAGTGGACTATATATATTGTTGAATGCAACATCATGTGTTAATGTGTTGGATTAAACAATTATGGGTTAGTTCATGAAAACAACAATGATATTAAATAAATGACATCAAGTATTAAAAAAAGTCAGAGTTTTTGGAAAATCAATTATA
>NW_021477219.1:0-571 GCF_001605985.2 Dendrobium catenatum | reverse complement strand
TAATTTTATTAATTTTTTATAATATTATTATTTATTATATCTTCCAATTTAAATAGTCAAACATAAATCTATTCTTCTGATTTGTTATCCAATCCAATGTTTACAACCATATGATATCACTATTTTTTTCAGAAAATTGGATGGCGGAAAACAAGAGGACCTTGCACGAATTTCCAAAAATCAATAGATATCCAAGCAGGTTAGGCGAAGCCTTCATGTTGGCGGAGCTGTCAAGCTCCAGCGACGCCATGTGGATTGTGATCATCGCCTGCGGCTGAACTCCGGAGAGCCCAGCCGGATCTCCCACGCCGTTGGCATTTCCGGCGAAGGCCGCGACCACCGCTACCGGCGTCGTCAGTACGATCGCGAGGAAGTGAAGAAGCTGCCTTGCCGTGTCCTTCATCTTCAGCCTTTTCTGCCTTAATGAAATCTGAGAAGGCTATCTATTTCCCTTTAAACGGTCGTTGAAGAATTTGATTTTGAAGATATTAATTAGTTGTTTCATTTATTATTATTATTATTGTTGCGTCCAGAAGTATTCGCGACGGTAGAGAAATATCATATTTAACGT
>NW_021477218.1:0-337 GCF_001605985.2 Dendrobium catenatum | reverse complement strand
CATGCAATATTTTTTCCTACTGGTCTTCATGCAAACTGAAGGGAGATTAAAGGAGAGAGTGTGAGAGAGTGTTTGAAGGAGAGTTCTTACTACTGGAGTGTGAAGAATTCACTTGGTACTCAAAGGTAAGGATCTCTATTTGTGAATTGTGATTACTTCACTCTCTTCTCTTATCGTTCTAGATTTCTTGTAATAAGATCTTTCAAGAAGATCAGGTTCTTTGCCAACACTCGAGGAGTGTGACGGCCGAAGGGTTCTCTACCTACACTTGGACAAGTGTAAAAGGATGAAGGTTCATTGCCTACACTTGGAGAGTGTGAATAATCGATGGTTCTCT
>NW_021477217.1:0-832 GCF_001605985.2 Dendrobium catenatum | reverse complement strand
AAATGCTCTTTGATCGTGTGAATCGGTACGAGTCATCCGATGGAGCACTCTGAACCTGCCCTGGATCTTCTCCATATTTACGGGATGTGTTACTCACAAAAATCTATAAATAGACCATCACTCTCTACATGAGTGTGACATTTGTCTGGAGATTGAAGGATCTATGAGGCATCAAGGATCTAGAACTTCACTCGATCACCAACACCAGGGAACTTCTATCGACCGTCGCCAAACCACCACTCAATCGCCAGACTTCCGTCAAACCATAGTCGGACCACCGCCCGACAACCAATCACCACCAGACTTCCTCCCAGCAGCCGACTGCTATCGAACCACCACCCAACCACCAACCACCAACCACCGCCAGCCATCACAGGACCATCGCCTGGCCGCCAATCACCACTCGACCATCATTGGACTTCCACCTGGCCGTCAATCACCACTAAACTTGGCCCAACCATCATCAAATCACTGCCTAGCCATCGACTGCTGCCAGGCCACCACCCGACAGCCGCCAGATTTTTGCCCGACCATCATTGAACCACCACTCAGCCACCGACCACCACCAAAGTTCCACCCCGATTTCCATTGGAATTCTGCATGACTGTAGCCATTACAAACTCCCGAGTATCTTTACGGAGCCTAACCGATTCTCCAAACTATTATAATTTAATCGCCTCTAAGTCAAAGAACTAATCAACTTCTATAACTCACTCAAATATAGTGGAATCTTTTCACCTGTGCGAGGCCCCATGGTTTTCCATGTAAAAAATTTCTGCTCTCTCAAACTATCTATTTGTGTGCTAGATATTCATGCATCACCAAGATGAAA
>NW_021477216.1:0-218 GCF_001605985.2 Dendrobium catenatum | reverse complement strand
GACCTGCGTTGAGACCAAATCGACCCGAATCGAGCAGGTTTGGATCAACCCAAGCCATCTTTTAACCCAGATCAAATTGGATCTAATTGCCACTTATATTGGGTGCACCAGACCCAGACCCACTTCCCACCTCAAGCCCATGGTCTGACCTGACCTGGATCGAGCTCAATTTGACTCGAATCGAGCAGGTTTGAGTCCGACCCGGCCACCAGTTCGAT
>NW_021477215.1:0-763 GCF_001605985.2 Dendrobium catenatum | reverse complement strand
GTCCGGCAAAGGTCCGATGATGGTTCGGTGAAACTCCGGCGATGGTCGAGGAGGAGCTTCTTTCTTCTCTTGTCTTCTTCTCTTCTTGCTTCGATCCCCCCTTCAAGAGAAATGAGGGGTCTATTTATAGATTTCTGGATTGGCATGACCCATAAATAGATGAGAGATCAGTGGCAAATAGGGAGTGATTCGATAAATGGCCGATATTGAATCCCTTAATCATGTACCGTTTGTCAGACATTTGAAAGTCTTAATGACTTCAGAATTCGTCGATCTTGGGCTCGTTGGATTTGTCTCGTCGAGCCGCTCGATTCGACTATAAGCTTGTCAAGTTTGAAGACTGTTTGGTAACATAAATTGTGGTACGAACTTTGCAACAACGCTTCGGGTCCTTGATTTGGACTCATTTGGGCTCGGATTGAGTCTAATTTGGTGTCGTTGAGTTCGTATTTCCGAGACGATCAGTTCGACAATAAGTTTATGGAAATCGGAGTTTAGATGGTCCCATATTTAATTTTTTAAGCTTCCAACTCAATTTTAGCCTCGAGATTCGTGTCTGATCAATATAATTTTTTGATGATATATCAGAGCTAGAGTTAGGCTTCGTTTTAGACGGCTTTTTTACTATTTTCTGAAACAGTTTTTTAGTACAATTTTTTTTTTAGTTTAAGAAATTGTGTATTAAAAATTTGCTTTTGAAAACAGTAACAAAAAGTCAACCCAAACGAAGCCTAATTAAGTCTAATTTGAACCTCATAATTTT
>NW_021477214.1:0-264 GCF_001605985.2 Dendrobium catenatum | reverse complement strand
AATCCATCAGAAAGTGCCTGATCAATATTAGTGGGTTATATAGTTGAAATAAAGGCTGAATGTTTGACTTCCTTATTTAATCCATGCTTAGTTCTAACACCCTCACCAGGTTCTCCTATAATCAATTCTCTTGGGTGGTTTTTAGAAAATCTCAAATCTGTAGGCAAAGGGTTTTCTTTTTCAAAGTTTTCTTCCACATTTTCTTCCAAGTTTAATCTATCAATTTTTTTTGGGAGTTTTCCTCAATTTCTTCTTCAACACTAT
>NW_021477213.1:0-567 GCF_001605985.2 Dendrobium catenatum | reverse complement strand
ACGAAGCTACAATGGCTGCCAAAGACACCTACAAAGTCCCTTGCAATAGCTTAAATAGAGACTCTCAAAACGAGCTCATTAATGCAAGTTGCCGACTTTATCGTCCAGGCCGATATGGACATCGGTCTGGCCGATCAGTACAAATCTGAGGAAAATCGTCCTGAATATCGCCCTGAAATAAAGCTGGACAATGTCTAATTGTCCCGGACGATCTTGCGATCGGCCTGGACGAAATCCCCATTAAATGCTTTCCAAAACTGCTTGAGAAATTTTGGAAAAATTGCTGTAGATCGGCCGGGATGATATTTTATAGTCCAGGACGATACACTGGGACGATGTCCATAAATAGGATTTTTCTAAGTAGATCTGGCGGCAGATTCTTGCTATATTGAGCCGATCGTCTTGGCCGATACAAAATCGTCCAGGACGATGTGTTTTACATAAAAAAGGCTGCTTTAAAGAGGATGCCCTAATTAGGGTTTCTACTTTTGTCAGATCGTCCAGGACGATGTTACCAAAAATAGAAAACTATTAGGGCACAATAGAAAATCTTCCAATATACAAATC
>NW_021477212.1:0-293 GCF_001605985.2 Dendrobium catenatum | reverse complement strand
ATTTAAAAAGGGTAGTGTATATACTACACTCTTTTTATAAAAGGTCAAAGAAGAAATTCTCATTGTTCAAATATATGTAGATGACATCTTGTTTGGATCCTCGGATAAAAACTTATGCGATGAATTTTCAAAGACAATGAGTAATGAGTTTGAAATGAGCATGATGGGAGAACTTAATTACTTTCTTGGCTTTAGTGTAAAACAAATGGATAATGGAACCTTTCTTAGCCAATCAAAGTATATTAAGGATATTTTATAGAAATATGAAATGGATAGTGCAAAACCCATGAACA
>NW_021477211.1:0-437 GCF_001605985.2 Dendrobium catenatum | reverse complement strand
GAGGTAAGTTCTAGCAAGCTATCGAGGTTCTCTACCTACTTCAGGAGGAAGCAAAAGAAGGAAGGTTTTCTGCCTTACCGAGTGTGGTAAAAGGAGGTGTTCATAAAGGCTTCTCTGCCTAGTTTTGGGGGCTAAAGGAGAGATCACGATTGTAATGCAATACTCGGAGGGCGCCTCCACGGATTGGACGTAGGTCGAGTAGACCGAACCACTATAAACCCTTGTGTTCTTGTTTTTTACTGCTTCCGCATTTATTTTCTTCCGCGCTTGTTTTTTTGTGGTGATTTGGTTTGTATTCGTGCTTTGTCTAAATAATTTTTTAAAATACCAATTCACCCCCTCCCCCTCTTGGTTAGCCTTGGGCAAGTTCTATAGGGCTTAACATCCCTAACGAACTTTCAGGTAAGGCCTATTAAATCTTTAATAAGAGAACCCTA
>NW_021477210.1:0-331 GCF_001605985.2 Dendrobium catenatum | reverse complement strand
TAACAAGTTATAAATAATTTTTAAATTTAGAAAGACTTGATTTTCTAATGTAAATAATCTCAAATTACAATTTAATTTAAGCACTATTAAGATTAAATAAGACTTAATGAAATTCATAAAAATTAATCACATTCTAAAAACAAACTAAATTTGAATCAAGTACAACATGCATTGATATTAATGAAAGGATTTCAAATTCATTTCATAATATCAAAAACAAAGAAGTAAAGACAAACATAAAATCAAACACTGAAAATAAAAACTGACATAACAAAACATTTAGAACACACACGTGTACAACAAAAATAAAGAAGTTCATCTCTCATTCTCT
>NW_021477209.1:0-692 GCF_001605985.2 Dendrobium catenatum | reverse complement strand
TTCTGCATTTTTATCTGTTTGTAGCACTTGTAGTCAGCGGTGGAGTCAGAAATTTTATTTAGGGAGAGGGCCTAAATTAAAATAGTCATGTTTGTCATCTCATATAAAAATGTTAGAATGCATTAAAATTGGTGTGGATATGTGACATAAACTTGTTGAGGATCATTATTAAGGCTTCATTTAGAACAGTGTTCGTATTGTTTCTTAAATCAGTTTTTTAGTAAAAAAAAAATTGAACTAAAAACTTTTGTGCTAAAAATTTGTTTTATAAATCAATAAGAAATCAATCCCAAATGAAGCTCAATGCTTCGTTTGTGACGGCTTTTTAACTACTTTTTAAAGTAGCTTCTTAGTATATAAATTTTAATTTTTTTGCTAAAAATTTACTTTAAGAGGTATTAAGAAAGTCGTAGGCTTCATTTGGGACGGTTGTTTTGCTGCTTCTTAAAGCAGGTTTAGAGTACAAAAAATTTAATTTTGTATTAAAAATTTACTTTAAGAAGCAGTAAAAAACTGTCCCAAACAAAACCTAAATGTTTAAATTTGCTTTCAATTGAGGATCGAGCTATGGCTCGTTGGTTGAAGAAAAATTTTCCTCCCAAGTCATCCGCGCCTATAAAATTGCCCAAAAAATTTTTGCTTTTGAATTAGTGTAATATAACAATGCATTGATCATATATGTATTTCAATCA
>NW_021477208.1:0-248 GCF_001605985.2 Dendrobium catenatum | reverse complement strand
ACATGCACCGGTATCCTGTACTGGCGTGACACCTCCTCAAAGATGCTCCGCATCAACTATAAGTTTGTTGAAATCGGAGTTCGAATAGTCCTAATTTTAATTTCTAAAGTTTCCATTTGATTTTACCTCGAGATTCATGCTTGATCAAGATAATTTTTTGATGATGTATCAACTAATAATTTTTTCTCTAATTTTTTATAATATGATTTTTTTCTCTGTCATGTGAGCAAAGTAATATTATTAGGGAT
>NW_021477207.1:0-304 GCF_001605985.2 Dendrobium catenatum | reverse complement strand
TATTTTAAATATTAAATCTTTCCAAATATCCAAACTTTCCAAATTCACAAATCCAAATCCAATTCTCAAATTCCATACCTATCGCTGCTACTATATGCCAGGTAACACATATATCCTATGTATCTGATTGACGACTAGCCTTAATCGAAAAGTTCTCTCTCGTTAGTGGGAGGGGTAATTAACTATAGGGGCTTGCGCCTATAGGAAACCAGAACTCAGATCATAAAGTTCTCGCAAAATGAGGGCGAAATCTCTGGGTAGTGTCTCTTCTACAAACCCATCTGCCTTCCAAAATTTACCCCGG
>NW_021477206.1:0-619 GCF_001605985.2 Dendrobium catenatum | reverse complement strand
ACTTAGGCTTAACAACCTAATTACTAGACTCAACAAAATATATTTTTATAAAGCACATTTTAGACAACACAAACTATCCCCCATGATTGCTCTTCATAAGTAGAGGTTATGTTTAAAAATTCATCGATTTGGTGCACCCGATCAAGAGAACGGGCCAAAACATTATTCAGAATGACCACAATCAGCGGTTGAGATGACGTCATTCTACTGTTTGGAATGATCGTGAAGTTTGATCCAATAAATCCACTCTTCATCCTGCTCGATCACAACTATTCGCTCAAAATAGTGGAGAATCAGACGAACACCAAGCCACGCTAACATGGCTAAGTGAAACCATGTTCTGCAGTTTCGATTGTCGCAACCATGTGACAATCATTGCCAGCATCATAATCATTACGCCACCAGGCCATGGTTGCCACAATCACGAAACCAATCAGGGGACGCCACGTAGCCTACCGCCACTATTTAATTTAAAAAATGTTTTTTTAAAATCTTCTTTAATTCATAATACTTTAGAAATTATTCTAAAATAATTTGAAAATTTTAAAAATACATGTAATATATCAAAAAATTTAGATTTAATTTCATTTAATTTAAAATTAAATTAATTTAAATTTAA
>NW_021477205.1:0-461 GCF_001605985.2 Dendrobium catenatum | reverse complement strand
CATAATGCATGGAACATCTAAGCATCCTATCTTATCTTAACATCTAGGAGAGTGAAAAATTGAAAGAAGGAAAGCCAAAGAAAAGAAAAGAAATGAGTCTATTAAGTATGTTGGTTGGGTAACGTTGGTGGTGGAGATGTCCTAAATGCATGCTTTCTGCAGCGTTGGAAGATACCATCATAAAGGAGATCAAACTGCACTCCAGCTCTCTCTCTGTTAATTATGAAGAAGATGTGATCGGCTTCAATGATCTTGTAGTACCTGCATGGGACCAACACTATCCAAGTTTATTTCATGTTGATGAGTTGGAAGCTAGCCTTATCAAGTTAATAAAAGTTGATAGCATGTTAATGAAAACTGTCAGAATATTAGTGAAGTCTGTTAGCATGTTAATAGTCATCAGAACTTGCTAATAAAGTTGTCATCTTGCTAATGAAGAATGTCTAATTTCTTAAAGGATT
>NW_021477204.1:0-1466 GCF_001605985.2 Dendrobium catenatum | reverse complement strand
ACGTAGTGGGATAAAGGCTTGATGCTGTTGTTGTTGTATAGTAGAATTTAAAGAGCATCCTGATATTGAATCTGAATTTATCTGTAGCAGATACCCTAACCTTACCAGCAAGATTGGCTATGAAAAATAGATAACGAGAAAAAGAGCATATAAGAGAGAGAGAGAGAGAGAGAGAGAGAGAGAGAGAGAGAGAGAAGAGAACTATTTGTTATTTTATTGCCCGAAAGTAAGGAGGTCGAGAAAAATAAGTTATTTTATCTTTAGGCTTGCCTTCTTAATATTTATAAATAGATGAAAGTAGAGGCAATGCTAACTTTAAAATATAAATATATGACTGACACAGTATAACCTAACAAAATCTTGTTATAGGAAGTAGTCATGCTAATTATATCTCGTTAATTACATGAGATATGCATTAGAACTTTTCATATATAAGATGAGCCCGCATTTAGCGACTGATTGCTAGTCCAATCTAATTGACTCGTGAGATCAACTTCGATCAGCCACTTCATTTGACTCGAGCTCAGTGTGACCTATTTGCACTATACACCTAATATTCTGATATAATTTTTTTCTTTTAAATGAAAAAAAACAAAACCATAAATATTAATAGTTTCGTGTTATATAATTTAACTTAAATCTAATAAAAAAAATCTATGAATTTTAATAAGTAAAAATAACTTTTTATTACTTCTATGACACAATATTTTTTTTTTTTTTTTTTTTTTTTGAGAATTTGCACAGAGAGAGAGAATCAAAATAAACTTGCAATAGTAGTACATAAATGTTCTTTCCACATCATCCATTTGACTAAGGCTCGTCTTTCAACATTTAAATATGAATTATGCTGAATGGATGCTGCCATCAGTCCAAGAAATTCACACTGATCAGACTTTTCAACTGTGAAGAATTAATAGATAATGACTTAAGCAAAATTCAATAAGAATTTGGTTAGTCAAAATCCTAATAAAAAAAAATTAATTTATAGTCAAATTTATATATTATTGTTGGCACATTTATGATGTGGACTTTCATAAATAATATTAGCTATATATTATTTGAGGATTTATAATTATTTGACTTACGAGACTTCTCATTAATATTGCATGAATTTTATAATGTGTAGAGTCACATATTTCATTTTATGGCTAGAAATGACTAAAATAAACGCTGCCAAAATATGATTCTCGTCATAAAATTCAGTAGTAGTGGTTTTTGAATCGTTGCTATATGTCATTTCAGCTATAATGATTTGAGATGAAAGATTTTATGCAATGACCGCAAATGCTTTTTTGGCATTTTTCACATGCACGAAGCACATAAATCGTTCGTACAATTTCAAGTTGTAATTTTAACACGGGTTACCTAAATGTTAATATGTGATAGTTTACTTATTATCAACATAGAGGCAATGAATATTCTTCTAGGGGCTAAAGTTCTATAAAAAAAGAGAAAAAAAAAAAAGA